>NC_056524.1:50708113-50902793 GCF_019175285.1 Sceloporus undulatus | reverse complement strand
TCATCATCATCATCATCATCATCATCATCATCATCATCATCATCATCATCACATCAATGTCATAAATACAGAATACACAGCAGTTTAAAACAGCAAATTTAAAACAGCATTATATAACAACCTTACATAATAAATACAATATCAACATCATATCAACAGTGCCAGCCATCCAGGGTGTCGCAGTATGGGAAGCAAAGCATCTGGAGCATCTGTTTTTCCATATTATCAGACCAGGTCGGATGGGTACGCTCGTCAGAAGAGATCCGTCTTTAATGCCTTCTTAAAGGCGTCTAATTATATAATTAGGCGGATCTCTTCCGGTAAGCTGTTCCATAATTTCAGGACTGCAGCTGTAAATGCTTTTTTGGGAAGTAGTGACCAATCTGGTTTTTTGTGTTCCAGCAATTTCTTCCCTGAAGTTCTGAGTGTGCGGGGCGGACTGTGTAGGGAGAGGCATTCCCTTAAGTAACTCGGGCCCGAGCCATGTAGGGCTTTAAAGGTAACAACCAACACTTTGTATTGTGCCAGCAAGCTAATTGGTAGCCAGTGTAATGATTTTAATATTGGTGTGATATGATCTGATCTAGATGTTCCCATGATCAATTTGGCTGCTGCGTTTTGGATTAACTGAAGCTTCCTAACTTGGTACAAAGGTAGCCCCATGTAGAGCGCATTACAGAAATCTAAACGAGAGTTTAGCAGCACATGCACCACTGTTTCAAGGTCTTTCTGAGCCAGGTAGGGGCGCAGCTGGAGTATCAATTGAAGTTGGTACCAAGCACTCCTGGCCACCGCCTCCACATGTGATGTTAATTGTAGAGACGAGTCCAGGAGCACTCCCAGACTGCGAACTTCATCCTTTAGGGGAAGTGTGACCCCATCCAGGACAGGTTGGCAAATCTCCCCACCCGGCCCAGGAGTTCCTATCGCAAGTACCTCTGTTTTCTCTGGATTCACCTTGAGCTTGTTTTCCCTCATCCAGCCCATTACCGACTCTAGACAGGCATTTAGAGGAGAGATGCCATCCTTGGTCACTGCAGCAGTCAGGGACACGGAGAAATGGAGTTGGGTGTCATCAGCGTACTGATAACACTGCGTCCCGTGTCTTCAGATGATCTCTCCCAGTGGCTTCATGTAAATATTAAACAGCATGGGAGACAGAATGGTGCCTTGAGGGACGCCAGATGTCAGCTCCCGCTTACGAGTACAACTGTCTCCCAGCATCAACATCTGGAATCTGCCCAAGAGATAGGATCTGAACCACTGCAACACAGTGCCTCCAATGCCCAAATCCCTCAGACGTTCCAGAAGGATACCGTGGTCAATGGTATCGAAGGCCGCTGAGATGTCCAAGAGCACCAACAGGGTCACACTTCCCATGTCGATGCCCAGACGGAGATCATCGACCAAGGTGACCATGGCAGTCTTAACTCCGTAACCTGCCCTGAAGCCAGTTTGAAATGGGTCTAGATATTCGGCTTCATCCAAGACTGCCTGGAGTTGGAAGGCAACTGCCCTCTCGATCACCTTGCCCAAGAATGGTAATAAAGAGACTGGCCTGTAGTTGTTTCTAATCGGGATCAAGGGAGGTTTTTTTAGGAGTGGTTTTACCACTGCTTGTTTAAGTTTAGATGGAAATAACCCCTCCCTAAGGGATGTATTGATGATGATTTGAAGTAAAGTTAATACTGCATCCCCTCCCTGAGCGGTCAGCCAAGATGGGCAGGGATCTAGAGGGCAAGTCGTCTTCCTAACACTACCAAGCAGCTTGTCCACTTGATCAGTATTCACAAGCTCAAAGTGATCCAGTCTAACATTATCCACGGAGTCACTGGACGCCTCTCTCATAGTTCCTGTTGTAATACTGGTATTGAGATCAGCCCTTATCTGAGAGATTTTATCAGCAAAAAGTCATTACATAAGTCACAGCAGGCCTTGGTGGGTTCTAAAAGTGGGTTCAGGGTGGGAGGATGTTGAGTCAACTCTTTAACCACCCTGAACAGCTCTGCTGGATGAGACTCTGCTGATGCAATTCGAGCAGCATAGAACGAATTCTTTGCTGCATCAATTGCCACTCCATAAGAACGAAGAAAGGCCTCATGGCGTGTCTTGTCAGATAAGTGGTGTTGTCTCCGCCAATGGCGCTCTAGTCGTTGCGCAGCCCACTTCATTATTCCAAGATCTTGTGTGTACCAGGGTTTTTTGTTAGAAGCGAGCCGGAAAGGACAGCTGGAAGCCACTTCGAGGCCGCCAAAGGCAGCCTGAAAAAAGGTGCATATTTAATCTGCTCCTGCTAGTAGCCCATTTGGGACTGTGACAGTGGCCCACTATGAGAGTGAGCTGTGTAGTCACCACAGTGCCAGGCTGATCACTGGCTGATTGTGGCTGGAACGGCTGGAGGTTGCTTCTTACACCCATGTGCTTCAAGCCTTTGAATCTGAATTCTTTTAAACTATATTATAGCTACATTACTCCTGTGTCAGAGAATAAGTATGAATAAGTGGGGAATTACAAAGCCTAGGGATAAATCAAGCCTTGCTGGTATCTTACCTGGTCTTGTTTGAGTCTTCAAACAGACACACCCTCTTCCCAGCACCACCATTATTTGGTATTTTTCTAGGTTTCTACAAATTCTTCCATCACTTTTAAGACTGAAATACCTGCCATAGAATTCAGTTAAATAGCGTTCAGTGTTTTAAGCTAAAATATATGTATTTTGGTCCTACCATTTTGCCTTAGTCTTACCTATAGCTAGAGGTTGATTTTTCAAGGACTTCTGGGAAATTGAATTTATATTTCAATTTGAAAGAGATTCTGTATCTTTTATACTGTGCACAATACCATTTCCAGAAATTTTGGTGACATTTTAATAACGTTCTGAAACATCTTTCCAAAATTCCTCTGTGTTGCTAATTCTTAGTGAAGAATGCTGTTTGTTCTGAGTGAAGGAAGTTATCTGTAGACAATTTTTTTCCAGATAAATATTCAATATTTTATCTTGTTAACAAACTATAGTTTCACGAACTAGAATTATTAGAGTATAAGTCAACAACTAACTTGAAGGCATATACACATGCATGTGGCTTATAGGTTTTTGTTGCATTTTTAAAGTATATATATATATTCATTTCTTGTTCACCTAAGCATGAATATTATTTTAAAAGCCTTTTTGACATTTTATTCAATCTTTTATTTTGTGTATGTGTACAATGTATTGGAACGTAAAGGCACAAGGTATCTTCAACACTGACTTCTGTTAATATGTTTGGATAATTTAATATTGACTTAAACTCAAAGTGAACCTGTAGAAACTAGGATAAAATTCAATATTATCACAATAAATATGGATTATTTTATTTTGTTAGTGTAATATATTAGTATAATATTATTCAATATACTTCTACTAATCCTATCTGCCTAAGTTGCCACAAAGCGTATAAATAATGTAAGATTTTTTGGAATGTAGTGAGCAGGCAGTCATGATTATAGCACATTGAGACTAGGATAAGTTGAAATTTACAAACTAGGGCTTTTAACAATTCAGTAGCATTAACACTTAATCCTTTAGAGCCTGCAAACAGAATATGCAGTATTTCAAATTATATTGATTTTGGCTGCAATTTTCCACATTGGTTGCTTAAATCCCATTGATATCAGTGGGATTTAAGTAGCCAAACTGTGCACCTGATTGTTGCATATGTTAACAAAGAGATTATTTCTCAAAGGTCTGAAGTTGTCTAACTCAAAGATGACATGCATTGAGCTATCACCATGACAACACTGTGTAGATAACCTTACTATATGCTGTAGTAATGCAATTACAATAAATGACTAGTGCAAGAATGCTCCGTATGCAAAATATTTAATCTAAAATGTACATTCTTTTGTACATAGCCCATTATTTACCAAAAGCTTGTTCAGCTAAAAGACCTCATGTTCATGTTTGCATTAGCCTATCTGCTCCCACAAACCAACACCTATTAAGTTCTAACAATCTTTTGCACTTTATCTCTCTCTCTCTCTCTTTCTCTTTCTACACACACTTAAATATGTTTTTTTAAATGTATCTTAAGTAGCCATCTGCACTTATCAATAAAGTGGAATTTATATACAGATATAGATGTTCTAAGTTCTCAAAACATGTATTTGGTGCAACTCTCTGTCTCACTTTTTTCCCTTCCACTTCACTCGTGTCTTCTGTAGTCCTCATTATTAGTTGATGTAAGAGTTAGAACACACTTTGTGCAGTTGCATCACTAGGGTTGGTGTCATCCTTCCCCAATGACCTCCTCCTATACCACACCATACAGAATCCTTAGTAATATTTTTGTACTAATGTTACTCATAAATCATCATTCCTGTATATCACTGAGTGTAATGGCAATAGTAGTGACACAAACAACTAGCAACAGTACAATATTGTATGATAGTAGAACACTCTGACATAAACAATAGTACAATAGTACAATTGTATTGAAATAAAATCTATAGGCATGGCTTAGTGATTAAGACACCAGTTCTGATGATTGTAAGGTCAAAAAGTTGGCAGTTCAGGACCCAAACACAATTTGACAGAGTGAGCTCCTGTCACTAGTCCCAGCTTCTGCCAATCTGGAAGTTCAAAAGCATGCACATGCAAGTAGATAAATAGGTAGCATGTTGGTGGGAATGTAACATTGTTCCATGTTTTCATGCTGGTAACATGGCTACCGGAGACATCTTTGGACAACACTAGTTCCCTTGGCTTGGTAATGCAAGCAGTTGTATCCCCCATTACCATGTATGAATGCAAGAGCTAGACAATTAAGAAAAATGGATAAAAAATAAATAAATTCATTCAAGATATGGTGCTGGAGAGGAGTGCTGATGATACTGTGTACAGCTAAAAAAACAAACAAATAAATGGCTCCTAGACTAAATAATCCCTGAGACCTCCCTAGAAGCCAAGATGATTAAACTGTTGTACTTTGGTCACATCATGAGTAGATACAACTCATTAGAAAAGACAATAATGCTAGAAAAAGTGAAGAAGAGAGAGACGAAGACTACACACTAGACGGATGGACTCAAAGAGGTCACAGGTATGAATCTGTAAGAAGTAAGAAAAGTTATGAAAGATGTCATACAGAAGCGCTAGTGTGGGTTATCTTTCCCTTGAGAATTTCTGTTTGCAAATGTGGACTTTCCAGTTATTGGCATTCAGTCACCCTGCAGTCTCACTTGAGAAGCTGTAGTTTTCCGCTGCAGTCTCTGGTTAGCAACATTTATGTGTCGTTGTTTCCTTTAATAAAAGGAACACTTCTTTGTAACATTTTGTCTAGGATCTTTCCCATGCATCACGAATCCATGTATGTGTGTTTAGGGAGAGCATACATAAAAAACTCTTTTTATTAGAAATGAAGGAAAGCTCCTTAATCAACATTTGGAAAGGGGTAGAAACATTTTTAGTTTGGACTTAGTTCAAAGACATTTTCAAGGAAAATGAAAAACTGGAAGATAAGAATGGTGATGCTCCAGAATTGGGGGGGGGGGGGGGGAGAGAATTGATGTTATGGTTTGATAGATAGCTTGTTTTTAAAAGGTATACACTGTTTAAACAGAGTCAGTTTAGAAAAAGCTTCTGTTTTGTTCCTGTACCACTAACCCCTCAAGAAGCATTATTAAAATTATAACATTTTTCATGAAAAGCATATTTTTCAATAGAATCTTGACTCTAACATTGGTTTTGTGTCATTTATTTATTATTTGTGTAGCTGCATATATACATATAATATTTTTCCTTAAAGATACAGTATATCACAAAACTAAAATAATAAAATCTTAAAAACAGTAACACAAGACATAACAATACCCTTTAAAACTCTGTAGCCCTTTCCAGCACTGAACCAGAGCCAAATCTTGCTGGATCTTAAAGGCCAAATTTAGACAAATATATTTTAATACAATGTCTAAACACTGTAAGAGTTGAGGAACAGTTTTTAATTCCAGAGAGCTTTTGACAGTTCAGGAGCCTCTCTCCTGCATGTTCATAAAGTGGATCTTCTCAGATATGCACTCTCAAGGATGGCATCTTCCCTAGATTTTAATTATTGGAGACATTCATGATGAGGAAGCAGTACCTTAGATAGGCAGATTCTACATTTAAAAGCTGGTTCCCATACTTTTTCTTGGCTTGCAGATGGAGTATCAAAGGGAAGCCTGGTAGTATCTGCCACTTCACCCAGTAGGAGAAAGGGAAAGAATTACTACATTCCCAGACAGATCGCAAATGCTTTCAGCCTGACTAAGTTAATGTCTCTGTTCCAAGCAGATTCCTGTGCACTGTATGTTGGGATGTCTCTGAAAAAAGTTTGAGTACTGTTCGTCACTATTCTGGTCACAGAGTAGACAAGAGTTGATTTCAGAGAACACATGACCCAGCCTATGCCCTATGTCAAGGAATGCTGATAATTAGCTTTTAAAAAGTAGTTCCAGGGACTACAATGATAACAAGCACTGATTGTTTTTGCTTTCCCAGTGGCATCCAAAGAAAAAACAGATGAGCCATTAATAATGTGGTGTGGGTCATTCTCCTGATATTGTACCTGATCTTACAATACCTTTCCTGCATTGTAGAGGCTATGAATAAAAAAGTAAAGGTATTCCCCATTGACAAGGTTGTCAAGTCATGTCCGACCATAGGGGGCAGTGCTCATCTCTGTTACTAAACCGAAGAGCCAGTGTTGTCAGAGACGTCTCTGTGATCATGTGACCAGCATGATTGTACAGAACACTGTTTACCTTCCCACCAGAGTGGTACCTATTTATCTACTTGCATTTGCATGCTTTCAAACTGCTAAGTTGGCAGACTAGTGTTGGGAGCTTACCCCATTATGCAGCACCTGTGCCTTGAACTGTCAACCTGCCGATCTTGCAATCAACAGAGTCAGCGTCTGAACCACTTGAGCCACTGCATTCACTAGAGGCTATGAATCCTTGATCCTAAAGGCCTGCAATTTTCACCAATAACTGTACTTCCATAGTTGGATAGGATAGGTTTCTGTAGACACTACCATAAGTTTGCTGAGTCTAGGAATGAAACATATCTGGGAAATGATGCATATGTTCAAGGCAATACAGTACAAAAGCAAATAAGTTAACAAAATGAAGGATGAAATCTTTTGTGTTAAAGTGGTTTGCTCTTCACTCTATCATTTTATCATTCATATTATCAACAGATAGATAAGCCAGGCTGCTCCAGAGTGAAGGCACTGAAGTGTAGAGCTGCATAGCCCTGTCAAATTGATAGAGTGAAGATGTGGAATGAAATAATGGAAACTTTCTATTCAATAAGAACTGGAATATAAACATAATATTTTAGCCATTTATCAGCGTTGATTGTCTTTATGCTTGAGGCTTAGATCAGAATTTATACTGAACAGAAGAGGTCAAATAATAAATGCTATCACTTGATGACAAAGTATTCAGTAAAATATTCACTGAAGTTATTTTAGCTGTGGTACTAGCAGAAGTACCTTGAATAAAAAGATGTGTTTGTTGCATGTACACCAATGCTTGTAACAAGTTTTCTGGTAAATGGTATAAATGGGTATGCAGTTGGAAAATGTGTGTGTTCTTGATAGAAATGATATCTTGGGGAGATCTGGAAAAAAATGGTGTCATGATGTACCTACCATTCTAGTTTGTCTGTATACCCACTGTATAGTTATCATTGTTTCATGGTTTTCACATAAGTCCTTTTTAGAAAAGAATGCTGGGTAGTGCACTTTTAAAAAATTTGGCCACAATTTTATTTACTGCTGTTTTCACTGATTCTGCATTTATATCACTCAGACTTGCAATTTTTGGAGTGTTTGAAGTTTCTATTCTGTTTTGTTTCACCATCACTCCTTTTCTTTTCACCTATGTCTTTGTATCGACAATGTGGAATAGCATGGTTGTTGTTGTTGTTGTGTATCTTCAAGTCATTTCTTACTTATGACAACCCTAAAGCAACCCTATCATGGTGTTTTCTTGTCAAGATTTGGAAAGAGGAGGTGTAAGGAAAAGGAAGCTAGTGGTCGGGTTGAACGGGCGAGTGGAGGGCAAGAGGACCCAGGAGAGCGGAAGGATAGAGAAAGGATGCAGTTGGAAGGAGGGAAGCAATTAGGAGTGACACCTGAGGGGAGGGGTGAGGCCCTGGGGGGTTTGAAAAGGAGCAAGGGAGAGGCGCTCGGGGGGAGGAGAGCAAGCGGAAGACAGGGACGTGGAGAGGAGGCGTGGAGAGGGAGAGAGGAGGTAAGCTCAGAGGGAAGAGAAGAACACCATGGAAGAAGAGATTACTATATAGGTGGGAGGGTGAGAGTAGGCCCGGTCCTCACCACTCACCCTGCATGCCCTCGAGAGGAGTTGGAAAGAAGAGGGCGTCCTTGGAACCCTGAAGTAGTTAGCAGGAAGGAAGGGCTGGAAGAAGGCGAGGAGCCGTGGTGGAGGCTAAGGGAAGGGCACCAAGCAGGAGCAGTGCTACCGAGACGCCCCACAAGGGAAAGAGCCAGGAACCCGGCGTGTGATTATTGTTCTCCTCATTCACACACCCTGTAAAGAAGAGCCCAATAGCTGGTTGCTTCCTGAGGAAAAGGAAGAGGTCCTTAATGAGCCAGTGAAGTAACTAGGCTAGTGTTATAGTAACTTTGGGACTTTATTTCTGTTACTATCTCCAGTGAAGTAACTGAGAGGTAGGCTTGTGTAATTCTGTAACCAGCAACTAAGAATAAAAGAAGGACTGCAGGCTTGGTTAACAAAGTTATTTGCCTCAGTGTTTGTTTATAAAGACTTTTGAGTTGCAAATATGGAACCAGTCCCAGGGGCGGCACCTAGGGGCGGGGTGGCCCCGCCCACAGGAGGTTTGCCATTGTCTTTCCCTGAGGTTGAGAGAAGATGAGAATTGCATTTTTCTAAATGTTTCCATCATAAATATAGTGTGTTTTTGGTAGAATATTTCTTACCTTGCAATGTGTTTCTAGGTGTGGCTGTCAGCACCTCCCATTCAGAAGGCATAGAAAAACCTATGAGGCATACACTTGAAGCATCCCTTAGTTCCATAGCTGAATGGAAGTAAAGCATAATTGGTGAAAAGCACAGAGTAGTTCCAGTGGAAAGTGAATATACTGGACGCAAAGACCTCACCAGTGGTTTAAATGTCTGACTGTGACTCTGGAGAAGAGGGTTCAAATCCCCATTCTGCCATGGAAAACTTGGGCAAGTGTGATGACTAGGTCATCCTGTCATTTGGAAACTTCTCCTGACTACAAAGGGTTAATCAAAGGGGAGGTACATGCTAATGAGAGCTGACATCACATTCTAATGAACTGTGACATCATAGCTGATGCAAGGTCTAACTGAGCAGTCAGAGAGTAGGACCGCGAGATTCAAGATCATTGGATGGGAAATCTTTAAAAAGGCTTGTGTGACCATGCGGTCCTTTGTCTCTCTCCTTCTCTCCTCTTGGGGGGGGGGGACCATGCTTTCTCTTGTTCTCCATCTTGGCTTTGTTTGGGGAAACCAGAGGCTTTTCTTTGTCCTCTGAGCAGCCGGAGGACCGGCTCAGGAATGCAGGTAGAGTTGGCACGGAGCCAGCTCCCTGATTCCAAGAATTCTACAAAGACTACAAAGCCCATCACTGTGTGAGTAGCTCAGGAACAGTGCCAGTTAGTGCGTCTTAGGTTTTTGTTATATTATCCAAATAGCTTGGCTGAAATGAACTCTTTGTAATTATGCTTCTATGCCTGCAAGGCAAGGAGGCCTTGCATGAATGATATCTTTCTATTCCATGCTATTTCTTTAAAATAAACTTCTTTCTTTTAAAAAGTACCTACTGTCTCTCTCTCTCTCTCTCTGCTCCCTGTACATGCGTCTTGAAGCTTGGTCTACGGGTGATTGTGGGCTAGCAAGAAAGGAAACTAGAGGTCCCAGCAAGTCCCAGTGTGAAACGTAGTTCATTGAGATTCACTGGGTGGTGGCAGCAGAAGGAAAGTTCTTTTAAGGGACTCCCTGGGAGTAAGGGCCATGCACAGGGCATTGCTCCCAGGGAATCATCACATGGCGGCAGTGGTGTGGGATTCGGATTTCGGACTTTTGGAAGGATAGCTTGCTAGGCAAGTGTGTTTTCGCTACTCACTCAGCCTCAGAGGATAGCAATGGCACACCCCCCCCTCTGAAAAAAACTTGCCAAGCAAACCCCATGATAGGTTCACCTTAGGGTCACCATAAGTCAGAAATGACTTGAAGGCACACCACCACCATCAACCCCCCCCCCCCAAAAAAAAGCTCAAAAAACAGAGCAAAGACAAGTAACTCTGGGGGAGGACAGATTTCTCCAGAATGAGGGTTCTTTTTTGTCCACAGGGAAGTCCCGTGGTCTGGAGGCTGTGGCTTCCCTGCGGAAAACTAGACACTGGGAGACCATCCTTTTTGGACGGTCTGCCCCACGCCTGTATTAACTTTGATGTCACATATATTTCAACAATGGTACTTATTATTTTTAGAAATAATGTGTGTATGGAAGGATCAATAATTGAGATGCTAAAAGTAAAAACTAACAAAAACCAAGAGGCAATTTTGCAAATGGATAGAAAAGCAAATCAAATTGGAATTCTTATTAGAAGCCAAGATGACTAAACTGAAACTGTCATTGTTGTTACTGTTGTATGCCTTCATGTCATTTCCAACTACTAGCGACCCTAAGGTGAACCTATCATCGGGTTTTTCTTGGCAAGATTTGTTCAGAGAAGGCTTTTGCCTCCTTCTGAGGATGAAAGAATGTGACTTGTCCAAGGTCACCCAGTAGGGTTCTATGTCCAAGTGGGGATTTGAACCCTGGTATCAAGAGTTGTAGTCAAACACTGAAATGATTATACCTCCCTGTCTTCTAGGACTGTCATACTTTGAACATACTGTATAATGGGAAGACATGACTCACTAGGAAAGAAAATAATGCTTAGCAGCATAGAAGCCAGTAGGCCAAGAGAAAGACCGCATTATAGATGGATAGATTCAATCAAGAAAAGCGCAGCTCTGAATTTGTAAGATATGAGCAGAGCAGAGCAGTTGATGACAGGGTTCATTCATAGGGTTGCTAGAAGTCAAAGTCAACAGCAACTGACAGCAACAACAATTTTTGCAAAAATTGAAGACAGCTAGGTTTTAACGAAAAACCAGCTGAGAAATGTAAAAATTGTAGGCTCTTTAACACTGTCTCTCATTAGATTAAGTATTCTTGCAATTAATAATGTAATTCTGGACAACATGTTCATTCTGGGATCCCAGTTTAACTCAATCACAGTTACTTATTTTTTTAAAAAATATTGTTGCCCCTTATTCCTAGTAAATCATTAGAAAACAATGGCAATTGTTTGGGATAGAAATGCATCACAATATCAGTATTCAAAACTTGGACATATTTCTTGTTTTCATTTGACAGTAATCAAAACTCATTAAAATTGATTATTTTGATAATTTCCAAGTGAGCACAAGAAATATAGCCCAGTTTCTAATACTGATATTGTGAACCATTACTGTGCTAAATGATTGCAATTGTTTTAGAAGTGGAGGATATTTTATTTCCAGAAATGATGATGATGGTGATGATGATGATTTATAAATGATGATTATGATCTTCGGAGAGGCGGGAAATATAAATAAACTTTATTATTATTATTATAAACACCATCAATTTACATGGCATTTTACAGATATGACAACCAAGAACAGTGGGCCCTGCCAGAAAATAAAGTCTAAAGATGGTTTATGAATGTGCTTTCATGATATTAAACACATCTATTGTTAGCCTTTCTGAATGTTTCTCTGAACCTCCCTTTTGAGAAATGGTTTAGATAACCTTTATACATGCATCTTATAAAAGGTAAAGCTTATTTAGGACTTAAGCTGTTAAACAAAATGAGACTTTCCCCCAAAAAACAGATCATTTGGACTAAATAGCACCATATCACTGTGAAAGTAAATTTTCTACTCTGCGTCAAGGAGAGGGTAAAGATCTATATTATTTTTTGCTACAATACAAGTTCTGCCAACTAATTGGGAATTTAAAAAAGTGGCTTGGAATTCAGACATACAAACAGAATTGAGGGGAAAGTTGCCTCTGCAGTTGTCCAGTCCACTGACAGACACAGGCAACAATGGGAATCACTGGAGAACAGGCAGCCAGAGTACAGCACAGAATCTGACATACAGCCCCAAAATCTAGTCAAAAAGTCTGCAACAGTGCAGTGCAGGGTAAGACTGTGGTTAGAATTGCATATGTGTGTGTAGGACAAAAATAAACAAATAGAAATGAAACTACAGTATACCAAAAAGGGTAGCAACAGAATACACTGAGAATAAAAATGTAGGAAGAGTCATATTGGATCATTCATTTCATTTTCCTTTGGAAAGCCCACCAGCAGGATATGAGTGCACATGTGGCTTCTGTCTCTCATTCTACAATAAGTGATATGCAGAGGCATTCTGCCTCTGATGCTGGAGGTGATATAGACATCTAGACTAGTAGCTAGGCTCTAACCTCCATGAATGTATCAAACCCCCTTTTAAAGCTCTCCAGGTTGGCAGCCATCACTGTACTTTGTAGCAGTGAACTCCACAGTTTAGTTATACACTGTGTGAAGAAGTACTTCCTTTTATCTGTCTTGAGTCTTCCACCATTCAGCTTCAGTGGAAGACCCCAGGCTCTAGTATTATAATAGATGGAGAAAAGGTTCTCTCTATCATGCATAATATTATACAGTTGCATCACATTTCACCTTATTTGCCTTATTTTTCTAAGCTTGTAACATAGTATATAGCATTACATTATATTTTATGGCAAATACTATTTTTAATTGTATATGGTTTGCATGTTGCAGTGGGTTTACAATGCTGTTGTTAGCTAAGATGTCTGCAATGCTTGTGAGAAGATGAAACTTTAAAATGCAAAGGCTGAAATTAACTCACACTGTGCAGTGCGGCTAAGAAAACTGCACAACAATTTTAATTTTAAGTTTACAAAGGATGCTAGTCAGTAGACGTGCAGTGTCTGAATTGACTGAAATGCCCAAAGGGTATTTTAAAATACTTCTACATATATAAACATTACTCATGGAAGAATCCCCCAACTGTTGATATTAAAATGCAGCCCTGTAAATGTTCTCAGTACTCTAGAACCGAAGCAAACGGCTTGGAAGGAGCAGCCTCTGGGCGCTCCAGCCGTGATCACGCTGGGACTGCACAGCTTGCCCCCAAAGTGAGCCGCCACTGCATTCCCATGCTGGCTGCTGCCAGGAGCGGATTATATCCACTCCTTAAAGGTTTGGTTTTTCACCCCTTAGTGCAGCCTCAAAATGGCTTCTGGCTTCTTTGGGGGTGTCCATCATGTAAAAGCCATGCCCTCAAAGTGTCCAGAAGCCACCTTATTGGCCCATGTGCTTCAGGCCTATAGTGCTGAATGTAAACTTTGAAAAGTTATATTTACTAGTCTTTTAGTATTTCTGAAACATTTACCTTCTTTGTGGGAATAAAAAGAGCTAGTATTCCAGTACTATTTCCAGTTATATTTAAAATGTGATTAGTTACTTTAAAGCATCTTTTAGGGTGCTGTCATATTTCAGAATTAATGCAGTTTGACACTGCTTTAAGTGTCATGGCTCTGCCCTGTGGAATCCTAGGATTTGTAGTTTGTTGTGGTACCAGAGAGCTCTGACAGAGAGGTTAAATATCTCACTCATCTACAAATCCAAGAATTCCATAGTATTGAGCCATGGCAGTTAAAACATTGTCAAACTGCATTAATTCTGCAGTGAAGATGGTGCCCCAGTCTGATTAGTATACGTCATAAAACCCCACATATTTAATAAAAATGTTTTGCAAGCCAATGTGAATAGGATTGCTCCATAATAATATTTTAGCAGTCCAGATTAGTAAATTTACAGGGGCATTTATATATGTGTATGCTTGTGTGTGTGTGTTTCTGTGCCAGGATCCCTAAATAGAAATCCAAACTTCTTTCTATTGTAGTCCTTCATATCCCATATGAAATTGTACCTAAAAAAGTGGATATTCTATGAAACACAAACACATGACATGCAGGAAAAATGAATGATTAGAAACCTTTGTTGATAACTTGCTATGTCATGCATGTACACAAAGTGACTTGGCTCAAGCCATCTTCCCTATCTTAATTGGTTTTCATGAATATAGTTCAAGTAATGAAAACTGGTATAGCTGGCTAATTTTTAATGTAAGCAATGTGTTACAGTAAAAGTAGTAAAAGTTACAGTAGTAATGAAAGTAACAAAATTACTAAATTAGGAAAATGCACTTATCTAGTTTGCGTTTGTGCTGCATAAAAATATGCCATAAAGGCATAGGGAAAGAAAAAAAAATCCCTCAGGAAAGGTGAAAGCTAAGTAGAATGTCTAAGGATGCGATCCTGTATGAACATACTTTTGGGTAAGTCACATTAAACTTGGTGGAATCCAAAGGTTCTTTTTGAAAGTGTTGACTAACATAGACACTATGTGTGAAACAGTTTGCATGAATGAAAAAGAATAAGCAGGAAAAGTGTTGTAAGAGCGGGTACAATATCAAGAGCATGACCCATACCTTCTTGTCACATTAGCCTATGCCTAAATGATCTCCTATCACACCACTTTGTTTGTCCTTGCTATAATTATTGCTGCTATTGCTTCCTTCTCCCAATCCTCTAAGCCTGAAACCTACATACCTAAACCCTTCTTACAGGGCTGCTTCAAGACAATTTGCTACTTGAACAAGAACAGTAAATAGTGCCTCCCTTCCTTATTTCCATTTAAGTTCAGGTGCACAGTGAATTATTTTGGTGCATGAGGCAGACCTATCACAGAGTATCACAGCTAACCTTTCCCATCTCTATTATTATTGTTGTTGTTGTTGTTGTTTATTTCTATAGCACTGTAAATGTACACAGCATTGTATATACAGATAATCAAATCAATAAAAATATAAAACTTGCCAATGGCATACAATCTACAAAATACATATAAACAGTAGGTAGTAATATAAAATAGAATTAGTTAAAAAACAGGCAACAATTAAAACATCAACACCCACTATCTCTTTAAAAGTAATAGATACTAGCATCTCAGTCCTACTGTCCATAGGAACAAAGTTATGAACGTCATAGGTACTAGCCTGGTATGTAAGACAGAAGGAGCCATTTGGCACTAAATGCTCTTTTGAGCATCAGACCTAGTGAAGTTGGGTGGGAGATGTATACAACAAACAAACATTTTTGGGATAGGGGGCTTTCAAAACATCTCAAACTTTATATGTAGCCAGGACAGAGAAATTATTATTATTATTATTATTATTATTATTATTATTATTATTATTATTAACCTTTATTTATAAAGCACTGTAAATTTACACAGCGCTGTACATACAATCTTTTTAATTAGACGGTTCCCTGCCCTCAGGCTTACAATCTAAAAAGACATGACATAAAAGGAGAAGGGAAAGGTGGTGGGGCTAGTAGGCTAATACATATAAAGTACATAGCAATACAGGAAATGGTTCGATAAAACAGGCATCGAAAGAACATCAAATAGCAAGCGACAATTATGCAATGCCTGGGAACGCTTCTCTGAATGGGATGGTCTTCAACTCTGTTTTGAAGCTGGTTAAAGAAGTGATGGCTCATGCTCGCGGGGGAAGAAGGTTCCAGGAGTGAGGGGCAGCAAGTGAAAAGGGGTGAATCCAAGATGGGGCAGAGGAAATCCTGGGCTGGGACAGCAGACCTTGACTACCAGAACGGAGGGCCCTGGTGGGAAGGTGAGGAGAAAGAAGGTCTGATAAGTAAGGAGGGGCCAGCCCATGGAGGGCTTTAAACGTCGACAGCAGGAGCTTGTACTGAATGCGGAAAGGGAGGGGGAGCCAGTGAAGGGATGCCAACACAGGAGAGCTGTGGTCAGAGCGGTGGGTGGAAGTGATAATGCGTGCAGCTGTTTTGTGTGCATGTGTGATTTAAGTAGTTATTATGAAATAATGAGAATAGCTTTACAAACCAGTAATCCATCCAGCACAGGATTGCATCCGCTGAAAGACTGCAGTTCTGTAAGCCTTCAGACAAGAGTAACCATCTATATCTTGAGATGACAAGGACTAATCAGAGACCTTGCATATGAAGCACATGTCTACTACCACTGATTTGCAGAAGGCAATTCTGTATACTAGTAATAAAAGTTGTATTAGAAGTAACCTTAATTCTACATTAAAAAAAAATCAATAGTGTGTTGTAGTAATTATAATGGTGAGCTGAGAGTTAGGGGATCCAGGTTTAAGTTCAACAAGGCCATGGGACTTTGAACCATTATCTGTCTGTCTGTCTCTCTCTCTCTCTCATGCTGACTTATCTGACAAGGGTTTTATGAGGATAAAGCATGGGGGGAGAACAAGTATATTTACGGTAGTAATATTAATCAATGACATCTCAGCATTGTGCTTTTGAAAATACAGATGTTAAGGCTAGTGCCAATCTGAAACTGAACTCCACTCCCAAATTGGGTATGCTCCTGAAATGAAAGAAAACCATTTCTAATGGAAATTAATCACTGAGGTAAATTTAAAATCTTTATTAGCTTGTAATTTATATATAGTGTCAATACATTCTGAGTTGGCAGCCATGGATAATAACAGTCTATAAATCCATTGTATCCATTGAGTATAAATATCTCCAAGAGAATAAAGAACAAACCTTTTTAAAACAAATAAAGAAGAATATGTTTTGGTTGTATTGGGTATTTCACATAGTGTTGCTGCCCCTTTCATAGTCATCAAAAATTAACTCAAATTGTCTTGGATAGGAACATTGTTACATGGATTAAAATCTGGCTAAAGGAGCATAAACAGAGGATGTCTGGAGAGATAGCACAGGGATTGCTGTTACAGCCACTTTTACTTAACATCATTATTAATGATTTGGAAAGGGAAATAAACAGCATGCTAATAAAATTTGCATATGATTCTAAAATGTGTAATGAAGTATATTCCAACAAATACAAGAAAGAAGTTAGTAGGGAAATACATATGTACCCATCTCCGACAAAGTGTATCTGATTGGGAGAAGAACATCTATAGGCAATTTATCATCTGCATAGTTGCATTTGTTGCACATTCATGGAGGTTTTTTTTTAACTTCTGCAAAAGTCTATTACTTCTACTGTAAAATTTGTTTCCTACCCTTCTCAACTTTTTTGTACTATAGCTTGCATATCTAGTTTATGGTGCTAAACACTTCCAAGGTTACATGACACATGACCTAGTCCTTGTATAAAGGCCAAAATTAACATCATGAAACTTCCAAGATTTCTCCCCATCTCTGAACTGGTCCATGACCCCCAGGATAGAGGTGAAGTTGATAAGGATTTAGATAGAGATGCCTAGTCAGTTTCACAATGTTAGTGAAATTCTCTGGTAAGGATGATAAGTTATCTGACATTTCTAATTTTGCTATTATTTCTGAGCAAAACATTACCATTAGTTTTTGTTTATTTTTACTGATGTTGTTACTGATGTTTTATTAGCTCCATTGTATACTTTATGTTTTTTTAAAAAATTTGCATTTCTTGTATGTTTTACTGACTAAATCAGTGTCCAGATTATGAAAACAACATGACCTCATTCATTTTCTATGAGCTTGGCTGCATATTCTCTTAGCTGTAAGAAATCCAACCGAAATCAGTTTTTTAATATAACTTGTGCTAAATATAAGCTTTTGATCAGGCAGTGCACATGAATAAGGAATGATACATCTTTCAGGAATAAGAGGAAATGAATCTTAGGGCAGAGGACTACAAGGATAAAAAGTAGTAAATAAAACATAAAGTAGATACACTTATTGATTCCAAGGATAAAAATGTACATAGCAGTTGCAGTGTCATGTAAACTACATAAGGAATGAACTGAACTATATGATACTATGTTGTATAATATTGGGGATGCAAACCTACAACATTTGTCCTACTGTAAAGAATTGCTATGTGTGAAAAATTTGCATGAAGCTGATAAAATAACTAGTATCTGTTCTGCTATGCATGCTATGTTTGATGCATTTTAATGGATGTAACTTTGGCTATGCCTGTCCAGATACACTGGTCCCCCGGGTTACGAAATACCCAGGTTACGAAATTTTCGGGATACGAATAAATCCCATAGGGATTTATTGTTTCGGCTTACGAAGGTTTTTTCGGGTTACGAAAAAACCCCGGCGCTGTTTTAAATGGAGCCGCGGCGCAGCCGCGGCTTTTTCCCCATTAGCGCCTATGGGCTATTCGGCTTACGAAGTATCCCGGGTTACGAAAGCGGCGGCGGAACGAATTAATTTCGTAACCCGGGGTACCAGTGTACCTTTAAAATAGGTCTACATAATTAATCTGCTCGAGGAAGTTCTTAAAGTATTTTTCCAAACATTCACTACTGGAGACTGGCTTGCAATTGTCCAGTACAGTAGGGTCCAAAGAGTGTTTTATTGTTTTTGTTTTACACTGGGCTTACAGTTCCCACTGTAGGCCTGCCTTTGAAGTGTTTTATGAAACTGTTGTTGGTACAAAGAGCTATTGTTAACTCTAGTTGGCTACACAGAGCATTTAATTCCCTTTGTTACATAACCTCCACTGACTACCAGATCTATTTCTGCAACAATTTAAAGTGTTTTCTATAACTAATAAAGCTTGGTATGACTTGGGTCCAGTCTATATGAATGACTGTCATTGTGTTGATTCTACTACTACCTTCAGAAGTACATTTTCATACAATCTAGCTGTTGTGATTTGGGAGGTACAGTCCCAATTAATCCTGTCATCTTACTTTTTCAGCTGTTTCTTTATACATCTCCCAACTGCCATTTGTTTTCAACTTATTTCAATTGCTGCAAACTGAGTTTAATGTGCAAAAAAGTTTGTGATTCTGTGAGTAAAGAGAAAAGGAGGGAGAATCTTTTCTGTGTATTCAGGCAAAAGCTAAACGCTGTAGCATCTCATAGCTTGTGCGATCTTCTCCATTAATAACTTTTGCCAGCTAGATCACACTCTGATACTTTTTGCTCTATGTATCCTGGTTTTCCTTTATGAAATGTTGGAGAATGTTAATTTTGAGGAGGTGATGGTTGCTGTGGATATTCTTAAGTTATGGAACTCACTTTCAAGGGCTGCAGATATCTTTACATCGAGGTAGACCTTCAGCAAGTAATAGCTTGTTAATTCTGGGGTTTTAAAGTGATGTTCAGGATTATTTACTCTTTTAATTCTTATTTATTATTAGTGTGGCATCGTAAACTGTTTTAATTTAATTTGGTTTTTATATGAATAATTTATTGTGGTTCTTACCATGTTTTTTAAAAAGTTCTGTTGGAAATTGCCTTTTATCCAAGGTCGAGGGGAAAGGTGGAAATATATCGAATAAATATTAAATAAATAAACCAGATATAAGTGTGTGTGAATAGATATGCTTAGGAATGAACTGTTAGGAAGTTTTATACTAAACTAAACTTAATTTTTTTGAGAAACTCATGCTTGCTATTAGTAACTGCAGCATTCATTTTTAAAGGTGCACAGACTGACTTTTTAATGATCTGTTCTAGTAACTTTCATGATATTGACATCAAGCTGACTGGTCAGCAGATTCCCATTTGGAAGGTGGGGACAACATTTACCCTCCTTTGATCTGCTGGGACTTCTCTGTTTCTCCAAGGATTTTCAAAGATTATTGACAGTGGCTCTGAGATTACATCTATCACTTCCTTTAATACTGTTGAATGCAGTTCATCTAGCCCTAGGGACTTGAATTCATTTAGTAGTCCTTCATGACTCATTTTCCTATTAAGGACTACACTCCCCTTGCTGCATGTTTTGTTCTATTTCCAACAAACTATTCTTTGTGAAGTTGAAGGCTTTCATGGCCGGCATCCATAGTTTTTTGTGGGGGTTTTGGGCTTCTCTGAAGTTGCCATCTACAGATGCTGGCAAAACATTAGGAAGAAATTCTTCTCAAACATGGCCACGTAGCCCTAAAAAACCCACAAAAAACCATTCTTTGTCTTTAGGGACAAAACTAAGGTAAATAAGCTGTTTGCCTTCTCTCTGCCTCCTGTTAGCATTTCACCATTTTCTCCATGGCCCTACCATTGTTTTGTTCTTTTTTTATTTGTACATAGCTATAATAGCTATTTTTAATTATTATTAACCTCTCTAGCAAGCCTGAGTTCATTTTCAGCTTTAGCCTTTCTAGCATTTAGATTGTCCTCTTTGGTGATTTCCTCCTTCTTCCATTTCTTATACATGTCTCTTTTAAATCACAACTCCTCTTACAGTTCATTGTATATACATCATGGTTTCTTTAGCTACCTCAATATTTGGTGTGGAAAAAGATCTGGCAGCACCTTTGAGATGAACTGTGAGAAAGAATTTGAAGTGTGAAAGAATTTGCAGCATGAGCTCTCATAGACTTGGGCGGGTTACAGACCGCCGAAAAGCGGCAGCTTACACCCACCCCTTTCCCAGCCGGATTGGGGCCTCAGCGGTTAGAGCGGCAGCCACCGAGGCCCCGATCCGCCGCTTTCCAGGCTGCGGGGAAGCGGCAAAAGGCCCCTTCCCCGCAGCCTGGAAAGGAGTGTCCTTGGGGCTTCAAGCCCCAAGGACACCCCGCGGCGGTGGGGAGGAGGAGGCCCCTTTCTCCTCTGTGTCACTGGGCGCAGCCGTCTGAAAGCTGCTCCCAGCAACGCAAATGGCAAAAGGAGCTCCATTTCGGAGATCCTTTCATGGGCAAGGAAGGGGCACACTATGCGCCCTGGCGTGGCGTGGCGTGACGATGTCACATCCGCGCCGCCCTGTATAGAGGCGGCATGGTCGTGACGTCGTAATGGCGGCGGCTGTGTGGAACGGCCACCGCCATTTTGTGCGTGCTCCGCGCGTGCTAGGGTTGGGGGCATCCTTTCCGGATGCCCCTTTTTAACCCTAGCACGCGCTGAGCACGCACTTTTAGGCCCGTTTGTAACGGGCCTTGCTCTACCTCCTCAGATGTATTGCCTTCTAAAATACAGGCTCCCTCCTTGATGTAACTTGGTTTAAATCACTCCTGATCACATTTTCAAGACTCTTGACAAGTATGTTCGTACTGACTGTTGTAAGGTGCAACCTCTCTCTCTTCTTGGACCTTTAACAGGAAGGACAATGAATAGCAATGTGTGCTCTGTGGCAGCTTCAGTTTCCTTCCCACAATCTCATAGTCCATTGCAAGGAAGAAAACATGGTTGGTGTGCCTGGATAGACTGGTTCATTTCTTTATTAACTCATGGATCTTTATCTCTGGGGGACAGCACACTTCTTGAGATGTCTTATCAGTCCTGCAAACCACTACTTCTGCTCAAGAGGAAATTATCTACTACCACCAAACATCTCTTCATCTTCTGAGAATTGACAGGACTCTTTGTCCATTTTACTTTCCAATGTCATCCCCATGCCTTCTGAGAAGTGAGGCTGTTGTCACTGTTCCTCAGCTGTCTGCCAAATAGTTGCTGGGGGACTCTTTAAGCTTCCATGTTGGGAGTCTGAGGGGCTGTGCAGATGGGCCATTAAGGCTGGCCTGGGGGCAGAGTCAAGGCATGGCGTCCATGTTGGTGGAGTCGAGGAATGGCGTCCATGACACTGTGTGCTGTAGCATATGGCACATGGCATCACAGCACTCCTCTGGCACTGTGTTTAGATGATGTAGCACCAAAGGAACACTGTAAAGCTGTGGTGTGCTGGCTACAGTGCCCTTTCCAGTATACAAAAAGGAGCTGCTTTTTGCAGCTCCTTTTTGTGCCCTGGAAAGGCTTGCTCATGGTCACAATGTGTAGTTGCCATGGCCCTGATCTAGTGAAGATGAAGGCAGCTGCAGGCCATTTTATTATTATTATTAACCTTTATTTATGAAGCGCTGTAAATTTACACAGCGCTGTACATGCAATCCTTTTAGTTAGACGGTTCCCTGCCCTCAGGCTTACAATCTAAAAAGACATAACACAGAAGGAGAAGGGAGTGGTGACGGGAAAGGGTAAGAGGTCCAGCAGTTCCTCTCAACCTCCGAGGCCTGGACCAAGGCAGATGGACTGAAGGGAGGGCTTGGCTTCAAAATGGAAGATTAATCATTATCTAGGGAAAATACATACTCACAAGTAGGATAATGCATATACAGTACATAGCAATACAGGAAATGGATCGATAAACAGCCAACAACAGAACATCAGATAGTAAGCGACAATTATGCGATGCCTGGGAAGGCTTCTCTGAATAGGATGGTTTTCAACTCCGTTTTGAAGCTGGTTAATGAAGTGATGGCTCTTGCTTGTGGAGGAAGAAGGTTCCAGGAGTGGGGGGCAGCAAGTGAAAAGGGGCGAATCCTAGTTGGGGCAGAGGAAATCCTGGGCTGAGACAGGAACCCTTGACTACCAGAACGGAGGGCCCTGGTGGGAAGGTGAGGAGAAAGAAGGTCTGATAAGTAAGGAGGGGCCAGTCCATGGAGGGCTTTGAATGTCGACAGCAGGAGCTTATACTGAATGCGGAAAGGGAGAGGGAGCCAGTGAAGGGATGCCAACACAGGAGAGATGTGGTCACAGCGGTGGGCAGATGTGATAATGCGTGCAGCTGAATGCTGGACAGAGATTAAAGGACGGAGGTGAGAAAAAGGAAGCCCAGCCAGGAGGACGTTACAGTAATCCAGTCGTGAGATCACTAGGGCATGGACCAGGATCTTGGCAGTAGAGGCGGAGAGATATGGTCGGATTTTGGCAATATTGTACAAAAAGAATCTACAAGCCTTGGCTGTGGTCTGGATCTGAGGGATACACGACAGAGAAGAGTCAAAGATAAAACCAAGACTGCGGGCTTGCTGGACTGGTTGAATGGAAATGTTGTCCACAGAGACAGAAAAGGAGTGTTGAAGGTTGGGCTTAGGAGGAAAGACAAGAAGCTCCGTCTTGGACATGTTGAGCTTCAAACGCCGATGGCGCATCCACTGTGAGACAGCTGTAAGGCAAGATGAGACTTGCTGTTCAAGCCTTGGAGAAAGGTCAGGGGCAGAAAGATACAGCTGGGTGTCATCGGCATACAGATGGTAGGAAAAACCAAAAGAGCTGATGAGTTTTCCTAAGGACAGTGTGTAGAGAGAAAACAGAAGGGGACCCAGAACAGAGCCCTGGGGAACTCCAACAGATAAGGGAACAGGAGAAGAAGTCTGACCCCCTGCAACTACTGCAAAAGATCTGCCAGACAAGTAAGATCTAAACCAGTCGAGAGCAGAGTCTGAGAACCCAAGGTCAGAGAGTATGTCAATTAGGAGACAGTGATCAACAGTGTCAAAGGCTGCAGACAAATCGAGAAGGATGAGAACAGAGTAAAGGCCATTAGCCTTGGCCTGTAAAAGGTCATTCGAGATCTTAGTGAGAGCTGTCTCTGTAGAATGCCTTGGGCGGAAACCAGACTGAAAGGGATCGAGGATGGAATTGGCTTCAAGAAACTCAAGACAGCGCGAATAGACAACCCGTTCCAAAACCTTAGAAAGAAAGGGGAGAAGAGAAATCGGACGATAGCTAGACAAAGAGGAGGGGTCAAGAGAAGGTTTTTTCAGAATTGGGGAAATGAGAGCGTGTTTAAAGTCCGAAGGGAAGGAGCCTGTAGAGAGAGAGAGATTGAAGATATGGAGAAGCGAGGGCAGAAAGGAGGGAGCTATAGAGATTAGAAGATGAGTAGGAATAGGATCAAGAGGACAGGTAGCAGGTTTGGAAGAATTCAGAAGTGTAGAGAGTTCATCCAAAGAGGCAGGAGGAAAGACAGACAATTTGTTAGGCGAAGGCGATAGAAGATTAAGAGCAGAAGAAGAATCAGGAGGGACTATCTCAGAGCGAATAGTGGTAATCTTAGAGATGAAATAGTTAGCAAAGTCATTGGGAGAGAATGATGAAGAGACAGGAGGAGAGGGAGGTTTAAGTAAAGTGTTGAAGGTGGAGAACAAACGCTGTGGGCACCTCTCATTGGCAGAGATCAATGATTTGTAATAATTCTGTTTTGCCATAGAGAGGGCGCGTGAGAAGGAAGAAAGAACAAATTTGAAATGGATAAAATCAGCCCACTCTTTGGACTTTCTCCAAAGACGTTCAGCCGCTCTAGAGCAGGACCGGAGAAACTTAATGTTGGGGGTAAGCCAGGGCTGAGGTCTAGTCTTGGAGGAAGAAGTGCGGACAGAGACAGGGGCAAAATGGTCGAGAGTTGAGGAAAGAGTGGAGTTAAATAAAGACATAGCTGAATCAGCAGAATCCCCGAGATTTAGGGAAGAGAGAGATGAATCCAGGGTCAGACCAAGATGGTTAGAGTCAACAGATTGAAGATCACGAAAAAGACGTTGAATAGTATGGCGAGGAGGAGGAGTATAAGTGAGAGCAAAGGAGATTAAATGATGGTCAGATAGTGGAAAGTCAAGTGCCAGGTAGTCAGAAATGGCGCAGTTTGCAGCAAGAACTAGGTCAAGACAGTGACCAAGAGAATGAGTTGAAGAGTTGGAGTGTGGTTGGAGGCCAAAAGAAGCCAGGAGAGAGTTCTGCACAGTCCCTGAATTATTTTTATCCCATTCCTCAGCCAAAAAGGTAGTTTCAATTCTTTTGCCTGTCTATATTTCATGCAATCAAGAATTGGCAGAATGTTGTATATTTTTTTAGATAATGTTATAAAACTCAATAAACATGATTTAAAAAAAAAGAATCAGCAGAATGCACAAGATTGGGTTAAAATTGTTAGTGAGAGGTATAGGAGAGGTGGAAGAACAATATCTTCAAATTTCTGTAGTGTTACCATACCATTTTGTAAAATGGTTGCAAAAATAACAGAAATCTGAACACAGGAATGGTTGTCTAGAAGCCATCTGTCATTTTGTTTTGTTTTGTTTGAAGAAGTACTCATGTCATTATCCTTCCTGCCACAAAAGCAGTGGGGAAAAATATGGCTTTGCATGCATATTTTAAAATAGCAATGACAGAATAGAGGTGAGTAACTGTATAAGATGAGGGAAGAGGAAACAGGTAAAATTGTTCTCCTCAGTGGAAAGTATCTGAAGCTCACTTTCTGCTCAGTCACAAAATACATGGAAGGACCTACAAAGCAGTAGACAGCAATAATTTGAATGATCTTAGGATTCATCTACCCATGCAAAAATAATAGATGAGATATACAGAAATGATAGATAAGAACAGATGTTAAAGCTATGAAATTGAACTAAACTTACTAAGTTAGAGAAACATTGCAATATAAATTATTGCAAAATTTAATAATTTGTTTTTGAGGTGTCAGTCTCACAGGTTAGTAAAACAAAGGTTAAATTGTCAGGACCATGTTGAAACAGGTCTGATAAAATGACAATGATGTGGCCACTAGCTGGAGCTGTTGTGCAAGTTATTTACAGCTCTAGTGGCAGTTATATATGTCAGCATTCAAACAGTGCATCATTGGAATGTTGATGTAACTGTCAACTGTCGTTCTCAACTGTCACTGAGGGAGATGAGACAGTTGGTGCCTCAGAGTGGGTTGTTACTGGTGTCAGTTATGATAGTTGTTGTTATATAACTGCCTATCTGTTTAGTTGTTATGGTTGTTTGGTTGGCAAAGTAATTTATTTATTAAAGCCCTCGTGAAGAGTGAAGGCTTGTTAGTGTCGTTATCAGTTGCAGACATCTCTTCAAAGTCCTTCTCCCTGGCATCCTGTCGACTTGGTTCAACTCTGCAGGTGGTTGTGGTGGACACAGTGTGTCTTTCCACGCCCCAACATAAATTGCTGCTACAACCTATCTAATAATAATAATAATAATAATAATAATAATAATAATAGGATTTATTTATATGCTGCCCAATCACTGGGAATCCAGGAGGTTCCCTGCCCTCAGGCTTACAATCTAAAAAGACATGACACAAAAGGAGAAGGGAATGGTGAGGGAGGGAGGGGATCAGATTCAGCATTCTTCTCTCCCTCTGAGGCCTAGACCAAGGCAGATGGACTGGAGGGAGGGCTCTTCTTCTTCAGGCTAGCCCTGATGGAGCTGGGCCTGCCTGGTCAACTCCCTCATAGGCCGGAAGATGACAGTTATGGAGTGAGGAGTCTCTTCTTCCAGGCTAGCCCTGATGGAGCTGGGCCTGCCTGGTCAACTCCCTCACAGGCCAGAAGATGACAGTTATGGAGGGAGGAGCCTCTTTCTTCAGGCTAGCCCTGATGGAGCTGGGCGTGCCTGGTCACTCCCTCATAGGCCGGAAGATGACAGTTAAGGAGGGATGAGTCTCTTCTTCCAGGCTAGCCCTGATGGAGCTGGGCCTGCCTGGTCAACTCCCTCATAGGACGGAAGGTGACAGTTATGGAGAGAGGACGTCTCAGAATGTTTCTTTTTTCTTTTTACAAAGAGTTAATACTGAAGTAATGTTCCTGGAAAGAGGTAACAAATTAAAATAACAACAACTGGAAATCTACTGAAATCTAGTGTTTCTGTGCACACTAGATATAGAACAAAATATGTATGTCCACAACAGGGATCAGGAAGAAACTAAGACCTTAAAAGACTATGGACAACAGATGCCATATTGACTGTGCCGGAAAGTAAATAGAAAGTTTTGAAAGTGGAAATGGGTTTACTAGAAATATAAGGCAAACTAATATTGTCAGTTAGTTAGCTACACAAGTCCAGCCTGCTGGGTCACTCCTGTTCTTTTAAGGACTTGATCGTTCTTCATTTAGATAGAAAATAATCAGATCATCATCATTATCAATTTATTTCTATCGTGTCAGTCATGTACATGACACCTTACATAGACTACATAAAACAAAACATTAATAATTATTTCAATAATATAAAATACAATACTAAAATGCAATACAATACAAAAAAATTCTGCACACACAAACACAAAATACAGAATAAGACAACATGATCAGTACAGATAATCAGTACCTATATCTTGTGATATACAAGATATCTATGAAAAGAAACTAGGAAATTAGAGTACAATCCTAACTTGCAAAATGGCTACCTAAGATGGACCAAATACAGACTTTAAAAAATCCACTCTGTGGTATATTAATAAAACATATCTAATGTATATAGTAATTCTCTTCTGTGGTTATTCTGTATGAACTGTGTTGCTCGGAACGGGTCACAGTAGTCAAGGTGAGATGTGGACCCACACAAGGATATCTTCAGAGGAGGATGACAAAAATTGGTAAATGGCTGGAGAAGAGATGATTAAAACATGGTTTGATAGCCGTCATGAAATATTTATGATGCTGTCACATAGATGATGAAACAATTTTGGTTTTTTATTGCTCCAAAAGCATGGACCAAATGATGAACGTTACAAGAAAAGGAAGTCTGGCTAAGCATAAAAATAAATAATAATAAATAAATCGTTTATTTATAGCCCGCCTTTCCTTGAGATCAAGGCGGGTTACAACATCTTAATAACAACAAACGATAAGTATGAACATCAAAATACAACAATTCAACATTAAAAGCAAGAATTAAAAACACAAATTAAAACCATACAAAGACCTTTGTTATAGCTATGCGGCTTGTAAAAAGAGCAGATTGACTGATAAGATTATGGGCTCTTCCTCATTAGTGGATTTTAATATGATACTGGATGCTCACCTATAAGTTGTATTATAACAATGGATTTTCTGTATATGTAATTGGTTGTGTTTTTGTTGAAGAAAAGAACGTGATGAAAAAGCAGGCAAAGGGATCTTGCCTTTCCATCATTTTCTGTGCACAAGCTGCCAGTGACTGTTTATTCATGATAGCATTTTGCATCCCACATGTTTAATGCTATTAATATTAATATTAATGCCCCGGCCCTTTGGAACACGCTGCCCACAGAGCTCCGCTCGGCCACCTCCCTAGCCCAATTTAGAAAGGACCTAAAAAGCTTTCTATTTCAGATGGCATTCCCCGACTAAAGTCCAGTGGGCCTCCCTTCCTCTTCTGTGGCAAAGAGGACTGGCTAACGGGGGTTTTATTCTGTTTTATTTTGCTGCTGTGTAATTGTTTTAACCTGAATGTATATGTTGTGTTTTATTGATATTTGCTGTTAACCGCCCTGATCTATGGAAGGGCGGTATAAAAATAAAAATTTTATTATTTATTATTAATAAGCCTAAACATCTGCCAAGTAGTATGTAGAAGTATAAAAGATGCAGCCTGAGTGAAAACAGAAAGAATGAAAAGTATGACATTTGTGTCAGAAAAGGTTAAAGCAATTCTATTTCTGTAGATTGTCATCAGAATTTACTCAGGAATAAAATCATAATGAATCTGCTTTCTGGCCATCATGACCAAAGACTGTTAGAAATAAGGGAAATAAGATAGGGAAAAGAAGCATGGCTTATTTAACATTAATGGAAAAAAGGAAAAGCATAAATGGTTTTAATAGGTAAGGAAAGAAGTCAGGTAATTAAATAAAAGGGAATGATAAAAATGTGAAACCACTGAAAATCAAGGCAGTGACAGACACACAGCTGAACACTTGCCTCTGGGGATGTGGAGGTAGGTTAAAGAAACATGATGAAATTAAATCACTTTTCACCAGCGGGGTACTAAGAAGAATAGAAAGTAAACTTTATAGTCTCTCAGTGATATCTACCTTGTGGGTAGTCTAATGTGTGGAGTTATAATTGTTTGAAACTATTTTTAAAACTATTTTTTAAAAATCCCATATTATTCTAAATGCTACAAGACAGTGTGGCATAGTTTGAGTATTGGACTATGACTCTCAAGATCCGTGTTCCGTTTTCAACTTGGACATGAATCCCACTGGGTGATCTTGGACAAACCACATACTCTCAGCCTCAGGGGAAGACAATGACAAACAAATCTTGAAAATAAATCCCATGATAGGTTCTTCTTAGGGCTTCAATAAGTCAAAAACTATTTGAAGGCACAAAACAACAAGAAATTCTGATCCTGGAAGCTAAGCAGCATCAGCCCTGTTTAATACTTGGGTGGAAGGCCACCAATGAATACCAGAAGCTGTAGGCTATATTCCAATGGAAGGCACTGGCAAAATCATCTCTGAGTATTCCTTGCCTAAAAAAACGCTAGGAGATTCATGAGGTCTCCATAAGTTGACAAACCACTTGAAGGCACATGTGTGCACACTCAATTTTTAATTAAAGTTATTTGGTAAAGAATTATTGTATTGCTATTATTTTAAATTCTTAGGGTTTGGAATGATTTTGTGTGTTTATTTATTTATTGTAGATGTCAGGTGTCCTAGGCGGTTATGTTATGAAGATCTTTCAACCAGCAAACCTTGCTTCCTCACTGCTCAGAGATATTATGGCACATTATAACTAACTGTCTGTTTCAATGGAACATGAGCAGTTATAATTTATTGGTATTTCTGTCTCCCCATTTTTGTGTGTGTGTTTCTTTCTCCTTTCATTTGGACCTGTCACTTTGTGTAATGGTAATACATAATACCTTCATTCCACAGTAAATGTAATGCATACTATTGCTTTTTGATTAGCCAAACAAATAGCCAATGGCAGTTTTAACAAACATTTATTCTGTGCTGGCTAAAGGAAACAAATTGGTGTGTGTGTGTTTGTATGTTACAAAACTCTGCCCCATGTGAATTTGAGTCACAAGAAGCTAAAACGCAAAGCTCACAGATAAATTCCTATAGGAATTATCAAGTCAGTGGTCTCCCATGTAATTGAAGAACAGCTTCAGACACAGTTTTATCCTATTTACGCTACATTCAGTTTCTATTTCATACAGAACTAAGCATTCAGAAGAGGAGTCCTTTCCAGTCTATCTAGCTTTCATGAATAAATCTTGGAGAAAGAAGAAAATGTTATTGAAAAACATTGTTGCTCTATGTCATAAATGTTTACACCAGTGTCTTATTTAGTTTAGTCCACTAAAATAACAACAATGTTTTTAAAAAAATTAGTAATATTTTTAGCAGAGTATATAATGATGATATGTGTATGGGATAGTGAACCGTGAAAGCTAATCCTATTCAAATGGGAGCCTGCATGGTATCCTCTTTTGAGTGTTAGATTAGGACTCAAGCTGCAGCAGGTAGAGGAAAGATAAAGATGGCCACTCAGTTATCACTGCTGAGAGAACAGGAACTTTTGCCTCCTCTTTCTCCTTAAACTGTTTGTATTTCAGCTGTTTATTGCACAGGTTTGCTCTCTCCACACATATTTTCTGAACCTTTTAACTTTCCTGTTATGTTTTTCTTCATATATCCAAAAAATTCAAAGCACAGACTTTTGGTTGGCTAAATCCCCAGAGATCAGAAAGGGTGAAGGTTTCAGCAATCTGTAATTGTTAAATTCTCTGGCAATAAATAAATAAATAAATAAGAAAAGACACCTATTTAAATGTATACTATATATACTCATATATAGGCATTATATTAAAAAAAAATTGACTCTAAAATCCTTGTTTGGCTTATCAGTACATTTCTGTACCGCTTACCAATGTACTAAGCAGTTTACAAAGGGTAAGCTAATTAAGTACTGTACTTCAGCTCTTAAAAAAGGAACCACCCAATTCTAGAGTGATGGAAGTTGAGAGTTTAGTCTGTCCCAGGAGCATCTGACAGAGGCACTGATCCTCCTCTACCATCTACTGCAGCACTGATTCTGGCTTTTTTGAATGCCTGGCTGGGAAAATGGCAATGGTGGCAACTCTTTGGTGCTTTCCTTCAAAGGAGCACCAACAAAGATTGGGCTTTGAAGGATATGACTACAACATTTGCATATGTTTGTCAGATTTTTCTGGGTTAAAAATCAAGCAAAGGCTGCAATCATTGCTAACAAATATAGTCAGTATTTTCTTTGTCTTTTCATCATTTTTGACATGTACATGTTTCCTAAGCCCCACTCATACATGGTTGCCTCTCTCCCACATTTTACAGCCACAATTTTCCATAGATCCCTCCTCATCCATCCAGCCTTTATTGGAAGTACAAACAGTTATGCCTGCCAGAATTTTGTACAGTGGGTCCTTGGTATCCACTGGGTTTTGATTCCAGGACCTCCCATGGATACTAAAATCCATGAGTGTTCAAGTCCTATTAAATGAAATGGCCTACATGGTAAAATGGTGCACCTTATACAAAATGATAAAATCAAGGTTTGCTTTTAAGAGTAGATAAAATCTTTTCAAACTGTGGATGGTTAAATCTATGGTACAAGAATCAATAGATAGGGAGGGCCAACTGTTAAATTCTTTGGCATTGTTTTACTTCTTTGATTCTTTGTATCCTTTGTTACATGCCCCTAAGATTTACTCTTGATTTATCCATGGGTCCTATCAAAATCCATAATTTTGGCCTCCAAACCTGCCTACGACTTATACATGAGATCAATGTACAGTTGGCCCTCCTTATCTATGGAGTTGCTATCCACAGATACCTGCATCCGTGGCTGGCAAGCCTCTAGTTTGCAGATGTTGCAGCTGGCACTGCCACCTTCTTTCTCCTCCTCCTCCTCCTCCTAGTAGTCCTCCTCTTATTTATCCTCCTCTTCCTGTTTGCTATCACTGCTGCCTTCACCTTCCTCCTCATCTTCCTCCTCCTCCTAGCAGTCCTCTTGGTCATTGTCCTCCTCCTCCTCCTCCTCCTTGAAATTGCTGCCACTGCCCAAGAACATGAACCTCTGCCGTATTAGGGCACCTGGCCATGGGGCTATAAGAGGCCGTGATGCAGTTAGCAGAATCTGCTCTTCCCAGACAACAGCAGCAATTGCAGGGAAAAGGAGGAGGAGGTGTTGGAAGAGGACAACAACTAGGAAGACTGCTAGGAGGAGGAGGAGGAAGGCAGCGGTGGCAGCAGCTGCAAACTGGATAGGAACTTGAGCATCCATAGACTTTGGTATCTGCAGGGGGTCCAGAACAGATTCCCTGTGGACACCAAGGTTCCACTGTAATGTCAAGTATATACAGTAGATGTGGTTTCCATTACAGTGGTACCCCGGGTTACGAAATTAATTCGTTCCGCGGTTAATTTCGTAACCCGAAATACCTTCGTAAGCCGAATTCCCATAGGCGCTAATGGAAAAATAGCTCTCTGCTGCCCTCCGGTGGCGGAAAATAGCGCCGCGGTTTTTTCGTAACCCGAAGAAACCTTCGTAAGCCGAAGCAATAAATCCCTATGGGATTTTTTCGTATCCCGAAAAATTCGTAACCCGGCGCATTCGTATCCCGGGGTACCACTGTATTTGTGTTTCTGATCATTGTCATTGCTATCTTTTTTCTCCAAAGAAAAGCATTATCTTGTACCTTACTTCCTTCCATTTCAAATTTTTAACTTTCAGAGAGAGAGAGAGAGAGAGAGAGAGAGAGAACCTTACTTCTTTAGTAAACCTGTCATACAATGAGAGCACTTAACACTATATAAAAAAGAGAGATCCACATTTGGCTTAGCTCCCATAGCCAGAAATTATCAGGCATTCTTCATCATTTATAGTTAGCTATATTAGACATATTAAATATCCTAATAATAACATTGGGGAAGAGGTGATAGTAAATAATTTGGCTTCATAGATTTGCTATCTGCTATGTTATGGCATCTGCTATACTTCTGTAACTGATATTTGAACTGGAAACAATAAACGATAACAAGGTTCCATAGGGGCATCACATCCTTTTAGACATTAAGCCCATAGGCATGTCTGTGTTATTACTGATCTTTGAAAGCTGATTTGTGGGCCTTTTCTTTGGCTCAAGTGTAGAGTAAAAATCTTTTAGCTAAAACAATAACGAATAATCCAAATCCAATGGCATACTGAAGAGACTGAGAGATCCAGTGGGCACAAGGGATTTCTTCATCAATTAGATTTTTCCCCCTCAATTGGAGCAGTTACATATGCATGAAATGCAAACCATTTTAAATGAATAAAAACTACAGTGCCCTCAGTGTTTTGAATGTTTTTCTTTTTTTTAAATGAAGATCTTGTTTACATTAGTTTCTTGCAGTGAATCCAGCAGACATATAAATGCTAATGAGATTTTTTTTGACTAAGAAAGGAAGAATTTATGACCTCAGTGAAGTAAAGAGAGAACAGTTACCTAATTAGAGTTAGTCCAACTTGGGACTTTAAACTGTGTACAGAAACATTGGTAGCAAGAGAAGTTCTAAGTCTTGCCAAGATTTTTTTTTAAGTAATTGGTTGTATTTTTAACATTGATGTTTCTGTAGTCACATAAGAAGACTCTTGGTAATCGTGTATGGATGTTATCGGGGTCTCAATACCTAGCCAGACCCACTCCCGCCCCCCCAAAAAAGTTGTGAATACTATAGCAACTGAAATTGGTTGAAGGAGCTATGGACCATATTGGTTTGGACTGGATGGCCCTTATGGTCTCTTCCAACTCTATGAATCTATGACATTTAGGCATCTTTCTGTAAGGCCAGATCTCACCCTTCCCCTAAGACAACTGCAGGCAACTCAGGGCAACTATTGAAGGCTAGGGAATAGAATCATAGAATCATAGAGTTGGGAGAGACCACTAGGGCCATCCAGTCCAACCCCCTGCCATGCAGGAAATCCAAATCAAAGCATCCTTGACAGATGGCCATCCAGCCTCTGTTTAAAGACCTCCAAGGAAGGAGACTCCACTACACTCTGAGGGAGTGCATTCCACTGTCGAACAGCCCTTACTGTCAGGAAGTTCCTCCTAATGTTCAGGTGGAATCTCTTTTCCTGTAGCTTGCATCCATTGTTCTGGGTCCTGTTCTCTGGAGCAGCAGAAAACAAGCTTGCTCCCTCTTCAATATGACATCCCTTCAAATATTTAAACAGGGCGATCATATCACCTCTTAACCTTCTTTTCTCCAGGCTAAACATCCCCAGCTCCCTAAGTCGTTCCTCATAGGGCATGGTTTCCAGACCCTTCACCATTTTTGTCGCCCTCCTTTGGACACGCTCCAGTTTCTCAATGTCCTTTTTGAATTGTGGTGCCCAGAACTGGACACAATATTCTAGGTGGGGCCTGTGACTCCCTGACACACAGGGAGTCACAAAAAACTTCAGGAGACTTTGAAAGACTACACTTCTCCACTGCAATTAGTCCTGCAAAAAGAAAATCATACCTTCTAGGGAATATGGGGGCATTTTCACCATGTTCTGATGCCTTCCTGGAGCATTTCCTCTTTACTTACTGTTTCAGAAAAGGTGAATCCTGGGTATAAATTTGTCCAGTGGGTTCAAAAGGTGGTGCAAATCTACCCCATGCCCCCAGATGACATTTTTGAGTATTTCAGGGCAAAAAAAAAAAAACCCACCTTTATTTGAAAACCAAAATTTTAAAATATTTAAATGGGGACCTGGGGGGCTCCAAAAGAGATAGAAAGGCCCTTCACACTGCTTAGAGTGCATTTGATGGCAGTCTGGAGCAATATTTTGACTTCTGGGGTCCACAAATATTCTGTAGGGAGCACATGGGCTGAATTTTCTCCACCCCTGCCCTCACCTGATAACCTGTCCTTGTAATACTCAACCAATTAGTGTTCATTCATCATTATGTTGAGAATTGATACAGTAGCAAATATATGTAAACTGTAGAAAGAATGAAACCATGTACATAGCATTTTATATTAATTTCTCCACATACAGCAAAAGGTTTCTGTTAATATTCTTAAAACTAACATTCCATTGAAATTCATATCAGTTATATTAGTACAGTTTATATGTTCATTTATTTTCTGTTATCCATAGTATTGTCTCTGTGAAAATAGTGAGCCGTAGAGGATGAATATACTGATTTCTGACTACTTAAAAGTTTTTACTTAACGGATAAACTGAAACTACCTGAAAAGAGTTTGTAAAGATACACTGAGTCATGACCAGAGCTTATTTAGTTGCATTTTAATGCTCTCCCCTTTAGTTTCTTATATTGGTCCAAGGTAACTAACAGTTTCTTTGAGATCAATTAACACCATAGCAGTAAGCAATATAATATTATGAACATAATATGAACTGAAATTAATGGAGAGCTTTTAGGGGTCTGTTGTATTTAGCCTACTTATTGCTTTTCTTCAAAGGGCCTTAGTTTATCTATTGATTGTGTGAGTATCTTGCTAAATAATAACTATTCATTATCATGACCTCTTTTCCTGATGGTGATTCAGATAATGATCAGTGAAGCAAAATGGACATTAGTTCTTTTGTTAGTAGGAGCAGAATTTTTCATCACTTTTCTGGTGGAATAATGCATTTAAAATACAGTGTGATTAAAAATCCAAGTATTGGTGTGATAAAGCGCAGTCAAGTAGTGCAAACACTAAATAGTGTTAACGTAGAAACATCAAATTATGTAGAAAAAATACATTTACACATGTAAAGGCATTAGCCTACTATACACACACAAAGAAGATAAAAGCCAACGTATAAACGTATTTTCACAATACATAGTATGCCAAATCTGTTTCAACTCAATCTTTGTTTTTCTCAATCTGGGAAAAATATTCTTAGCACTGCCACTATTATAAGTTTAAAAGAAATGACATTAGCATTTGCACTGTAATATTTTTGTTTGAAATATAATTTCTGAGATATATGGATTCAAGTGATAGTATTTGTGCTACTTATATGACTAAAGTAGCACAATTTTAGATTATTTAATACTGTATAGCATATGTTCCCATAGACTGTATCATTTTTTTTTCAAATGCAAAAAGGTAATATTTGAAAGTAAGCTGTACAGTACAACATGGGCCTGAAGCAGTAAAATGTGGTTCCTGGCCACTCTAGGAATGTAGCATCCAGAAGCCATGTGGAGAGCGCATCTGGCTGGGAAAAGCTGACTGCAAAAGGAGCAGACAAAGTCTCATTTGATACAGGGCAGTGTCCCGGATCAGCCACTTCTTTTGCCCTGTCTGTTTGAGGCCATAGTAATCAATACTTACTTTCAGTAGCTCTCATTTGTAAAAGAACACCAACCTGTATTATAATCAGCTATAAATTAAAGAGGAGGATAGGCAGTACACAACCATACATGAGTCACATAATCTTTATAATAAATAGATGAAACACATCCAAGGCCTCCAATTTGGACCTTTATTATATTATCAAATCTTTATATGACTTCTTACTTCCACCATACCACATCTCATTCATTCACCCAAATTAATTTTCTTGAGGAAAGTCAGGGGCATAGCAATAGGGAGAAGGGATTCTTAGATTGTACACCATGGGCAGGTTTACTTTATCTGTTTTATTGTTTATATGTACAGCACTGTGTAAATCTACAGTGCTATATAAAATAATAATAATAATAATAATAATAATAATAATAATAATATGATAATAATAATAATAATAATGATGATGATATAATAATAATAAGGGAATGAGCACAATGCTCCTCATAAGAATTCCGCTCCCTGAGTGAAATTTTCCTTCAATTTCTAAATTTCTAGCATTACAATAATATAAAACGTTATTTGAACATTTAGAAATATAGTTTAGCCATCCAGGTAACGAGGCAGACAGTGATATAAATCGACTGTGAACATAACAAATATGAATTTTAGGTGTAAATTATTTTCATTGTCTCACTCACTGCAATGCTAGAAATTTGGTACATGAAATAAAATTTCAATGGGATTACAGAATTCCTATTGAGTGCAGTGTCCTCATCTCTACCTGTTTTCTGGTTCAGACAACATGGATGTCCACTTCAGCAGTTCCCAACTCCAGGAAAATGAAAGAAATAAAAAGTGAATGAAATGAAGGAATAAGTAACACTATTCCCAAACACCATGAACTTTTAAGACATAGGATAGGCCTCTTAGGGGCTCCACCATAGAAATTGATTCTAAAAAGGGCTCCATGAGTCAAAAGGGTTGGGAACCTGATGAATGATTTATTGCTGGAGTATTGCAGGTTCTTCATGGGTTAAGTACTGGATAAGTGTAAAATCGTCTGAAAATCTTCAGCATGATCGCACTAATTTGCCAGAAGTATGCCCCCACATTTTACCCTGTCTGGTAATCTGTGTGAGTATTTCAATGGGCAAAAAAGAAGGAAAAGAAACTATGGAAGACAGATAAAACATTACAAGCAATAAAGGAAAGAAGCAAAGCAAAACAAAAAGGAAATAGGAACAAGCGAAGAACCATGAATGCAACAGTACAATGGCTAGTGTGTAAAGATAAAGAAAACTACTACAGTGAGCAATGCAGAGAAATAGAAGACAACAACAAAAAGGGGAGAATGAGAGATCTATATCATAAGATCAGGGAAATCAAAGGAAAGTTCAAACCAATAAAAATAACACAATTCAAGGCCAGGAAGCAATAAAAAGAAGATGGATGCATTACACAGAAAAGCTATATAAAAGAGATGACAGAATTAAGGAGACATGGACTGAAATGCCATATGAAAATGAACTCCAAATTCTAAAAATTGAGGTGGAAGCTGCAATAAGAGAAAAAACGGTCGCCCGCTAGCCGGGCAGACCATTTTGCTGCTAGAGGCAGCAAAAACTACAAGCCCCAGTATACACTGGGGCTTGCCCCAGCTCCCTATTGGTGCGCGGGGCAGAAGGGGTGGTCCTTCTGCCCCACAATGCTCTGGGAGTCGGGCTTAGTGGTGCGGAGCTTCCGGTCCTCCAGGGCAGCCCATTGGTTGGGCTGGCTTGGAGGAGGAGTTCTGCAGCACATCTTGTGGGGGGCGGGGCTTAGGCCTGTATAAGGCCGTGCTGCAGGCCCCGTCCCCCAGTCGGCGCTTGGCTTCGCACGGTGCGGAGCCAAGCTAGGAAGGGAGGAAGACAGGAGCAGCTTCCCCTGCCCACCCACCGCTGTTTTGTGGGGTTTTTGTCACAACTTGGAGCGGCAGCATAGGCCAGGATCTGCACGATGTGGTACCAGGGCTATGGAGCTCTGGTTGGGAGTCAATAGGTACCCGGGGGCGAATAGGTCAGGCGTATGGTAATTGTGGGGGCCATAATGCAGGAGCGCCTCCCGGTGACTAGGGGCTTAGTGAATATGTGAACGCATGGCATGTTTTGTGGTCAAGTTGTGTTCCTTAGCCCCTAGGTCATACCAAGTGCCTGGTGGGTGCCAGGTTTTTGGATAATCAGACAAACGTGGGTTTGTTTGATTTCACAGCTCCTGACCTCATGCTTGGTGCCAACCCTTACCAACTGCTTGCTAATAAAGTTGTGGCCTTTCTTCCAAACTTGTTGTTATGTGTGGTTATTTGCAGCAGCATCTGAGGCAAATGGTGAAAAACAAGTCACCAGGAATAGATGATATTCCAGTTGAAAGTGCTAACATACATCAACAGATATGGAATATAAAACAATGGCCAACAGACTGGAAACCATCACTATACACCCCCCATCCACAAAAAAGGAGACACAAAAGATTGCAGCAACTATAGAACCATAGAACTAATATCCCATGCAAGCAAAATTATGCTCAAAATTCTACAACATAGACTCCAATCATACATGGGAAGAGAAATCTCAGAGGTCCAAGAAGGGTTCAGGAAACGAAGAGACACTAGGGACCACATTGTGATGGAAAATGGAGCACATCAGGGAGTTCCTAAAGAAAATCAGCATGTGCTTTAGAGACTATAGCAAAGCCTTTGACTGCATAGATCATGAAAGGCTATGGAACACTCTTAAAGACATGGGAGTGCCAACACATCTGATAATCCTGATGAGGAATCTGTATTCAGGACAAGAGGCTACAGTCAGAAAAGAACATGGAGAAACAGGATGGTTCCAAATTGGCAAAGGATTCAGACAAGGCTGGATGGACCTTATCACCCTACCTGTTCAACTTATATGCACAACATATTGTAAGAAAAGCAAGCTTGGACACAGAAGCAGGAGGAGTGAAAATAGGAAGAAGGAATATCAACAATTGAATTGATGCAGATGCACCATAATACTAGCAGGAAACCTCAAAGACCTGGAATAACTATGAACAAAGATCAAGGACGAAAGTACAAAGGCAGGCCTATTGTTGAACATAAAGAAAACAAAGGTGCGTTACAGACCGCCCGTTTGGGGCGGTCTGTAGGCGCTCCTTTCCCCACCGGATTGGGGCCTCAGCTGCAGCCAGGAAATCAGAAGATTGAGAATGGGAAGGACAGCTATGAAAGAACTAGAGAAGATCCTAAAATGCTAGGATATACAACTGAGCACAAAAGTTAGGGTCATACAAGCCATTGTATTCCTTATTGCCAAGTATGGATGTGAGAGCTGGACAGTTAAGATGGTGAATAGGAGGAAAATCAACTCATTTGGAATGTGGTGCTGGAGAAGAGTGCTAAGGCCAAAAAGTCCAACAAATGGCAGATCAAGCCAGAAATCTCCCTAGAAGCTATGATGACAAAACTCAGCTTGTCATACTTTGGACACATAATGAAAAGTCATGAATCATTGGAAAAAACAGTAATGCTAGGAAAGGTAGAGGGAAGTAGAAAGATAGGAAGGCTGCATGCAAGATGGATGGACTCTATTAAAGAGATCATGAGTATGAGTTTGCAGGAGCTAAGCAGAGCAGTGGAGGACAGAGGGTCTTGGAAATGTCTCATCAGCAGGGTCGCCATGAGTTGAGATTTAGTCAAGGGCAGTTAGCAGCAACAAATGTGGGATGTCTGTCTCCTCTATGGTAGCCCAGTTAGGGAATATTTAACATGAATTTGGTTTCATTCTGGCACCAGTTTTAAATTTGGCTTTTTATTAAAACTTTTTGGACTTAATGATTTCATCCTGATTTGATGCATATATGTTTTTAAATTGCTTTGACTTTTTAAATTATTCAGTATTTAAGTTATTTAACTATTTGAGATGTTTTCAGAATGTTTGAAATAGTTGTATTGGAATCTGTAGCATTAGCTTAACAACATGTTAGCTGGTCATTCACTGCTCTCTTTCATTTCTAATAGTTGTGCTTCATTTATCTCCTTCATGGTACACCAGTAATGCTGATGATGCAGCCCAAGACAGTCATTTCTGTAATAGTTTCAGGCTTGGAATGGTTGATTTGTTCTCATGGTTGTGGATAATTGTTGTGAACATCATTCCCCAAGCGTATGCTCCTTAGAGGTCCTTGGCACAAAAGTACTGTGAATTTTCTTTAAAAAGCAAGTGTGCCTACCTCCTTTTACTCCACACTAGAAGCATTATTCTGTTTGCTTCCTAGCACACACTCCTTGTCAAATTTGCTTTTGTAAAGTGGCATGGAAAAAAGCAGCAATGCAATGGGAAGAAATTGTATACAGAATATGCTAATGATTTGGCGGGAGGAGGATAGTTTTTGCAAAACAATTCCATTAGTTGGCTGAGACATAAAAATCTGAGTCGAGTAAATTACAATTGGGCCAGAGTCAGAGATAGTATACAGATCCATTGAAGTCAACAGGCATTAAGTTATTCATGGCTGAATTTGAATTGATCTACCCTGTGTATGAATAACTGAATCCAGCCCTATGTATAGGCCTTAAGAGAAAAGAGGAGGAAGGGCAATTGGAAATGCATTTATATATGAGTCTAGCATCAAGATTGTTACATGTTAATGGAGACAATCTGATGAAATTTGGGTCAACTCCTAAGATTTCTTTTTTGATAGTAGGCAGCCCAAATGGGCTGCATACAGATTTTGATTTACATTAGCTAGGAGCGTTAATATTCCTTTCAAAAACTGCTATGCTTAACCTAAGCATGTCGCACTGGTATTTCTAAATGCCCATGTTGCTTTTTTGGAAGGGGAGGAATATAATGACCTGAATGAAAATAGCAATCTACATTCAGGAATTAAATGGCACTAGCATTCTACAGCTGGATATTAATTAAATTCATAAGGCATATTTAACCTCTACAAAGACATTATAAGGTACAGTTTAATCCACCTAAATTTATGACATAACATATCTGTTGGTGTTTAAGATGTCAGAAGACTCTGTTGTTTTTACTACAAGCACAGCTATCTCTCTGGAAGTTTCTATGTATATTCTAATATTATTTAAAGAAGAATATAGATATGAAACTGAAGATCCACATGAAGAAGAGTGGTTTGGTTTTTGTGAATGTTTTTTGTGGTTTTTGTGCACACTTTTGCTGAAGTTGCTGAAAGTCTGAAGAAAATGCAAGTCTAGAACAAGCTTCCATTTCATATCTTTGTGTTTTACAGTGATGCAAAATATAAACTGAGTTGAGCACGTGTCAATTTGTAGCTATATGTGTGCAACATATATTGGTTTTAATAATAATAATAATAATAATTTGTTTTATTTATATACCGCTATTCCAAAGATCATAGCGGTGAACAGCAAGTAAGCTAATTAGCAAGTAAGTTTTAAATGTCCTAATATGCAAATAGTGTGTAATAGTATATTTGAGAATTAGTTTCGAAACTGCCAGACCCTCTTTTCCCTTTTTTTCTTTTTACTATGTAGTGATTTAACATTTTGTGGCTTGTTTAATGAACAAGTATTGTCGTATCTTTCTAAATTACCTTTAGAGATAGTGGTGCAGTAAATTTTTAAAAATTGTTCCATGACTTCAGTTTTAGGGAATTAATCCTTGTGCTAATTTTGTTCTGCCAGTAACCTTGTAGGTACCAATTATTTTAATCAAAGGCACATGCCTTTTGAAAACTACTTGATCTCTTTTCTTTTTCTTTAGATGTCAGCCTTGCACACCATCACTCAGATATAACAGCTATTGAAATCATTGGGGGCTCAGTAGTTTAAACTATGTGCAGCATTTGATACATTAACATTTCCCCTGTTAATTTCAGTTAAGAGTACAACAAAATGATGTGCTGCATGTGCAAGTACATGCGCACCTTCTAGTTACCTGTCCAGCTCATGACAACCTGATGAATTTCGTAGGGTTTTCTTAGGCAAGAAATACTTAGTGGTGGTTAATTTCCTCTGAAATTAACTCTGAAACACTGCCTACAACACCTGGTATTTCTCCATGATATTCTATCCAAGTACTAAACAGATATGGTCCTGCTTAGTTTCCAAAAGCAGGTGGGGGCTAGTATCTTCAGGACATTTAGGATGATAAAATGACTTTTACTGCCCACCAAGGTATTAAAAAAAAATGCTAGTCTCCTTCGCCCTTGCTTTAGATTTGCTATATGCTGGTCAGTTGCTGTATTTATTTTGTATGGAGCAGACATTCTCAAGAGGAACCAGGAGGCCATTGTAGACATGAGAGATGTTGCTCCTTCAACCACTTACAACCTGTCCATCTTGAAGTAACATCTGGAATTTTCTCCTGTCCTTTATACAGAAGTCAAAGAATGCTGACAATCATTTTATCAGGAACAAAAGTTTTAGACTGGCCAAGTCACTGGTTTACCAATTCACATGAGAAAACATGTAGAGTAGTAATCCTATACTTGTACTCTGAAGTGATACAATCCTAAAAGAGCAATTTCATATAATTTTGCTGAATGTAGTTCAACTGTGGTGTTTTAACTGATGTAATCTATATATCCGTACTTGCAGAAGTACTTGCTAATTATTGTCCTTGTACATTTTATTTTTATTATAATTAAAGCATTGCCATTTACATCATTCTCTTTAGAAGATGCACACATGTGTGCACACATAGTTGAGTATGCAGCTTGGATTTTAATTTTCTCATGCAAAGTGCAATACTTATCAAAAATTTAATAATGTAAATAATGCATTTACATTTCTGCAATCATGTCTTGAGAGCTTTAAAATCTGAAGTGTCATACATCAGTTCTACAGCTGTGACACCCACATGTATTTAGGTTAAAATTTGAGTAATTAGCTGTTTTAGCTTCAGTTGAACTAAAATAATTTAAATTTGCATACAGCACTGGAAACAACATTTTGATTTGACAATCTCATTCATATATAGCTTTTGGTTTTAGATGTGAAATGTGCATGTGCCTGACAGCAGGGAGGAGGAGAAAGAAGAAGCAGAGGTGGCGGCAGAAGAAGGAAAAAGGTGGAGGAGTAAGGATGGAGGTGGTGGTGGGAGAAGGAAGAGGGGAAGGGACAGAGGTAGCAGTGGGAGAAGGAAGAGGAGGAGGAAGAAGCGACAGAGATGGCAGTGGGAGAAGGAAGAGGGAAGGGATGGAGATGGCAGCAGTAGGAGGAGGAGGAGGAGGAGGAGGAAGTGATGGAAGTGTCGAGAAGAAGAGGAAGGAGGAGTAGGCAGAAGCAGCACTGAGGCAGAGAAGCAGAAAGGAAGAGAAAGATGTGGAGGTGGTGGCAGAAACAAGAGGAGGAGAAGGCAGGAGGAAGAGGTGGTGGGAAAGGAAGAGGAGGAGGAAGTTCCTCCAAAGTGCCATTGTCCCCAATGGTGGCCATGTGGCCAAACCACCATCAAGGTCAATAAGATTTGAGCATCTGCAGATTTTGGCATCTGCAAGGGGATCCAAAACGTATCCCCCCACAGATACCAGGGGCTCACTGTACCTCATTTAACAAAGTAATTGTGTTCTTGGGCATTATCTCTTTACAGAAAATTTGATACCAGAAGAAGAAATGTTATGGAACAAAATAAGGATGAGTTCCTATAAAACCACCACACACACACAGACAAAGTTAAAAATGTTTAGCACACTTTTTATTCTAAACTAACAATACGAACATGTGAAGTGAAACAACCAAATCAGGTAAGCCTTAAAATTAAACAAACAATTTGAAACTTGCCAAGGCCATTTGAAGTCCTCTCCCAAAGTGCATCCAAGGATGACTTTTTCTTTCATCAGCCTCTACTTTTCTTATGATTTTTATTTTTATGACCAAACTTAACAGATCTGTGCTTTATAAACATGCCTGGAAAGCTGGGGAGACAGGCTTTTCTTTCTGTTTGGCTATTCACACATGTTCAGTAAGGGATTCTGGAGACAGGTGCTGTTTATCTTGTCTGTTATAGGCAGGCACAGATGACACATTAGAATTGGCTAGATTAGAATCCCATTCTTTCCCAGCTGAAACTTTTTTTTTAAATCACTGTTTAATGCAGACACACTGCTGCAACCTAGCCCTCTTTTATGTCTCTCTAGTTTTCAGTCACCATCCTCCCAATGCTGATCAATGCTACTAAAAAAAATCTTCCAGTTAGACTGAGGATATGACAGGAAAGTAAGAGATGGGCAGGCGTAAAAAGGAGCTTTGCTGTCAGTGGCAAACTGTTAACTGAGTTATGCCTCTAAACTTTGGAATCAACAAGACCAAGGGTAGTGGAAGTTACTCCTTGGTGTTTATTTAGCCTTGCATTAAAAAAGTATTTCAAGCATGGAATATATTTTCCAGATATACATAGGCCAATATCCATATTTAGAGTAAATTTCAAAGGCGTCGTTATGTTGGTCTCTTGAAACATAAAAAGGAAATTGTCACTTCCGATTGGTTATGGCATCCAGTGGAGAAGTCCATGAGCATGGCTGCTGAGGGACTACTCTAATATTGGGGATGACAAGACCTCAAAAATTGCCATACAAACAGTCTAAGACACCCTCTTAGTATAGAGGTTCCAGAGGAGTCCAGCGTGGGTCCAGGATCCTTCTTCCTAACTCTTAGGCTACTGAATCCTCCAGACAAGAGAGGAGAGGATGTCAGAGGGGACTAAGGAACAAACACGGCCATGATATTTTAGACTCCGTGAAGACAACCTGGATGCCACCAGCATATTTTAATTTGTACATGTTGCTAAAACTCGTCTTTCATCATTAGATGCTTTCATGGACTTGGTCTCATAACCTCAGTGCATTTCCCCATATGTATAAAATTATTTAGACTATAAAAGTATCTGATTTAAGTGAGAAGACTTACCCCTGGTAGATAGTGTTTTTATTTATTTATTTTATTTTCACAATTATTACTTTATTACAAAAACATACAAAATTTGAAACATATTAAAGATTAAAGAAGATTAAAGGACTATTCAACCTATCCAATTGTAGTTAAAGATTAAAAAATGTTAGTTTAATTAGTTTAATTAGATTTCCTGAAGAATGAAGGGGAAGGAATGCTGCTGGAACGATAAGTTGGGAGTCAAATTTAAAGACAGTAACCCAGTAAAGAGTTAAATTCACCCTTGGAGCAGTAAGCAGGACGTGTGTTCAGGAGTACAGAGGAGCTGTCTGGGAGGTGGCCTTGGAGTCAGAGCTTGCATGGAGGAGAGAGGTGGTCCAAGGGAAGCTGGCATGATCAAGGGAGGCAGACCAAGCCTCTGGTGAAGAAAGGGTTGGCTGCTGCTTCAGCATGATGTGGAGAGGTGGAAGAAAGGAGAGCATCGGCGTTGGATCAGAAACAAGTTTGTATTGGTAGTCTGCTGGTTGACATGTGGAGAAAGGAGGCGAGGAGGAGCAAGGAATGAAGAGGAGCGACTAGAGGAATATTGACTGAACAGCATGGTAGAGCTGTGGAAGTGAATCAGATGCAAAGTCTGCTGGGACTAGTAGCTTTGCTTGCTCCATTAAAGCTTATTCTTGTGCTTTCAGAGAAGCTACAGTCAGGAATCCAAGTGCTTTATGGAGTTTGTAGGCACTTTCTCAAAGTAAATTTTCCAAAGTAAATTCTGAAAGAGGTGAGGCTAAACAGAGAACAGAAGCAACATAAGAACTTGAAATATTACGACTAAGACTAAACAAAGACCTGAAAGTTTTATCAAAGAACAGACGATAAGTATAGAAGAAAAGGAAAAGAGGAGAAGAGTAAGACATAAACAGAGAAAAAAACATTTAAAAATTATTTCATGATTCTTCCTTTTCTCCTTGCCTCTTCTAGACTCTCTATTGCCTCTGTGATCTGTTTTTGCACAGACACCCTTGACTCAAAAAATTATAGACCCATTTCTTTATTGAATTGTGACTATAAAATTTTTGCATCTATCATGGCGAATTGATTAAAAAATTGTTAAAAAGTTGGGTCCACGAGGACCATGCAGGCTCATGCCTAATAGATCCATAAAAGACACAGCCTCACAGTTTGGGGGTACTCTTGGACTCAGCTTTGAGCCCTGGAGGCCCAGGTCTCTGCTTTCGCACATTTAAAACTTGTGCTAAGAAATCAGGATTTCAGAGAAAATTAAATCTTTCATGGATGGTGAACATTTCGACAATAAAAATGAATGTCCTCCCAAAGATGATTTTTTTATTTACCAACTTAGCAATTATTTTAAATGATCAACCTTTTAGATTTTGGCAAAAGATTTTGGCTAAATGTATTTGGAATGGGGAAAAAAACAAGGTTAAAATGAAATTAATGCAAGACGACTCAGCTAGAGGAGGATTAGACCTACCAAATTTGACATATTTTAATGCAAATTGTTTTAATTGGATTAGGCAGTTGATGACTTTAGAAAATAAAAGGATTTTGCAGTTGGAAGGGTATGATAATAGATTTGGGTGGCACGGCTATTTTTTCTATAATAAAATAAAGGTTCATAAAGAATTTAAAAATCATTATATTCGGAGGCCACTTTTAAGAATCAGATTAAAGACTAAAGAGAAATGGTCCGATGTCATTCCAAAATGGGCGTCAGTGAACGAGGCTTTCCTGAGAAGAAAGATTCTTGTAAATAAATGGGTGACCTATAATGATTTAACGATCAGTGATGAATCAGGTATCAAAATGAAAACTCAAGATCATTTGAGGTTAGGTTATAATTGCAACTGGTTTATCTGTCATCAGTTTTGAGAAATATTTCTATTAGATAGTAAAACAAAGAGAATTGAAATAAAATGCTCTTAAAAATAGATATGGAGGATGAAACAATGAAGATGGTGATGACAAAATGGTCTCAAGACATAGGTCAGAATATAAATCTTGATCAACGGGAGAAGTCATGGAAGATGAGATTAAAATACACGTTACGACCTAAAAGAGAATTTTTATAAAATGCAATTCTGGTGGTATATCACTCCTCTTAAATTATCCAAAATAAATAGGAGATACAGTAGTAATTGTTGGAAATGTGAGAAGGTACCTTCTCCCATATATGGTGGAGATGTAAAATTGCAAAAGAATATTGGCAAGCTATACACCTTAATATAGGGGAGATGTTACATATAATATTATCGATGAACCCCCAAATGTATCTATTAGGTATTATTACAGACTAGAAGGTTGGAAGAAATTTTGGGAAACTACTATTTTACATTACCATGGTGGCAAGAATTGTATATGCATCTAATTGGGAAAGCAAAGAATGCCAAAGTATTAAAGCTTGGTTAATGAAATTGTACGATTTTATGGAGATGGATAACTTGACTTATTTGATGAAAGGAGAAATCCTGGATAACTTTGTAAAAGAATGGAAACCTTTAGTAACGTATCTGCAATATGACTAGAGAGCAAGTTTTATAATAGTATTGGATTGATGGAGTGTAAATACTAAGTATTTTAGCTTTGCATGGTATTAGAGTACTGAAGAATTAATTACTTCAAGTGCATGTGTGATGAGTAAATAGATTATGAGTTACTAAGTACTGGGGTACAATTACTTTACATTGTCTGAGACATGATAAAGAAAAGAAGATGTGAAAGATAAGGAAGTTTATTTTGTCTTTTTTTGTATTTATGTTTGTAGTGTGTTGTAATGACGGTGGGGTTATCTGATATTTGTTGTATTTTTGTTTAGTGTTTATAACAGTATGTATTTGTTTATACCATTTTAATAATAAAATTTAATAAAAATAAAAAATGAGACTAAACAATAACAAAAAATTAAAGCATTTTACATCTGCAAAAAAAAGGAAACGATAAAAACACTGAATTTTGTGAATATGCAAATAGATGATACTAATAATTACATCTGTAATTTAGAAAAATCTAGTGAAACATTGAAAGCTGAATATTGTGGTTGATGGAAATGTTGAAACTGAGGTTGACTTAAATATGGATGATGAAAAATATGTGGCTGCAGAGGCAGTGCCAACTTCAGTATTTTGTTTCTGAAGTATTTGAAGTCTGACTTTGCAGAACAGATTGTGAATCTCTGGCCCATTACACACCTGCTGAGATTTTGGTGTTTCATTTCTCTTGGGTGAAGAAACGGAAGCTCAAACCATGTTAATCACTGTCAGTATCTGTTGTACAAAATGCCAAAAATGCACTGAACTGCATGTTTTTAAAGAATAAATATGACAATATGGTTTAAAATGTTTGTTAGGGGAGTCATTTGCTGTAATTTATTACACATAGAGTTTGAGTATAAGATACTAAAATGTTTAAATGTCACATAAAAATAAAATAATTATTTAAGTTATGTGAGGAATATTTGATTTATCAGATGAAGAAAAAGGATGTTGGTTTTGTAATGGAAATGAAATCTTACCACAGTATGAGGGATCAGCTAAGAACATTCATCTTACTTTCTGTTTCTGAATATCAATTTAATTTACATACTTGAAAAATCTATATTTCCTCCTTGCCTTTCAGGAAAGTGAAACTTAATCCAGACAAGATGGAGGTGCTCCTGGTCAGTCAAAAGATAGATCAGGAAATAGGGATTCAGACTGTGTTGGATGGGATTCAGCTCTAAGCCTGGAAACCCAGGTTTCAGAGTACATTAGCACAATCAAAGCTTGTATACCAGCTGTATCCATTCCTTGAGACATCAGATATAGTCACAGTGACACATGCCTCAGTTACGTACATCCTAGTTTCATTACAGTAAATGTACTCTATGTGGAGTTGCCTGGAAACTTCAGTTGGTCTAATTTTTCACTGGTGTTGGCTACAGGGATGACACAATTTTCTTGTTGCAACAGCTCCTTTGGTTGCTTGTTCATTTCTTGGCACAATTCAAAGTGCTAGTTATGATCTTTAAAGCCCTACATACCTTAGGTCCAAATTATCTGAAGGACTGGATTCTCTCTTACAACCTACCCCATGCTCTGAGGATGCAGCTTCATTTATTTCTAGTGTCATCCTTGTACATTGTACATGGCACTTTACAAGAAAAAGAACAAGAAAAAAAGAAGCCAGGCTGATGGCAGTTGGATTGGAGAGTGGACCTTCCTTCTGACAACTGCTGGGGAGGTATTTCTTTCTTTCCCACTGCTCTTACAGGTACATTTGGTGTGAACAGAGGAGAGGGCCTTCTCAGTGGCTGCGGAACTCTCTTCATAGAGAAGTTAGACTGGCAGCCTCCCTACTTTCTTTTTTCAAACTAGCAAAGACTTTTCTAGTTTGAAAGACATTTCCTTACTGATTTTATAAGGCCCATCTTGCACAGTTTCCTGGATATTGCTAATTGTTATGCTGGTGTGTGTGTGTTTTATGATCTGTGTTTTAACCTGGGAGTTTATTGCATTGCCCTTGATCCCATGATAGACACAGGATGTAACTTTAAGAAAGCTTCAAAGCTGTTAGAAGCCACTTTATTTGACCAGTTACACTACCGCAGAGACTAGGCTTGCCATTTCACAGCTCAAGGCGGGATCTGCCCGTTTTTTGACCTTGGGGAAGGTCCCGCCCGGCCTCTGCGTTCTGCCCTGGGGACAGCTGGACTCCTGGTTCTCGCCTCTCCTTCCCAAAGCAGCCTCTGTTTGTGTTGGAGAGGCTGCAGCCAGGCTCCCAGCTCCTCCATCCCCATTGGCCAGGCAGGGAGGAGGAGTAGCTTTTCATTCAGCCATGCTGGGACTACAGAGAGAGCTATGGAGGAGGCAGGCAGAGAGGTAGTATCTGGTAGGACTCTCTCTGGAGGGAGAAGGAAGGAAGGGTTTCCCCAGGGTTTGGCAAGGTTTCTTCAGGTAGGGGTTGCCACTGCATCCTCTGAGGTTGAGAGAATGACTTTCCCCAGGGCTTTGCAAAGAGAGGGGTTGCCATTGCCACCCCTGAGGCTGAGAGAGTGTGATTTAGTCCAGAGTGGGGTATGTTTATGTCCAAGCAACAGATCAAACCCTGGTCCTTCTCTACACTGCCTCCTAATGACCCTTAATTCTATTATTATTATTATTATTATTATTATTAACAGAGAGAGTCTGCTTTTTCAGATGCATTTAGTCTCAGAGGTGCAACAAGATCTCTATGATACAGTCGGCCCTTCTTATACACGGATTTTTTATACACGGATTCAAGCATACACGGTTTGAAAATGTTCCAAAAAAGTATAAATTTACCTTGATGTTCCATTTTTTATTAGGGACACCATTTTGCTATGCCATTATACTTAATGGGACTTGAGCATACACGGATTTTGTTATACACGGCGGATCTTGGAACCAAACCCCAGCGTATAACAAGGATCCACTGTATAAGGATTTAAATTAAGGTGTGTGTGTGTGTGTGTGTGTGTGTGTGTATATATATATATATACCATATTTTCCGCCGTATTAGACGACTTTTTAACCCCTAAAATCTTTTTGTAAGTTGGGGGGTCGTCTAATACGGCAGGAAGGTTCCGCTGCCGGCACGAGAGCTGCTGGCCTTGCCCTCCTCCCAGGCCCCGCGGGGCCCGGGAAAGAGCACCGCGGCCTGGCGTGAGGGCCGTCGGCCTTCTCCTCCTCCCAGGCCCCGCGGAGCCCAGGAAGGAGTGCCGTGGCCTTGGCCCTCCTCCCCAGGGCCCCGCAGAGCCCCGGGAAGGAGCACCCTGGCCTGGGCGAGGGCGCCGGCCTGCCCTCATCCCAGGCCCCGCGGAGCCCGGGAAGGCGCCCTGGCCTGCGCGCGATGGCCGCCGGCCTTGCCCTCATCCCAGGTCCCGCGGAGCCCGGAAGGACGCCCTGGTCTGGCGCGAGGGCCGCCGGCCTTGCCCTCATCCCAGGCCCCGGGAGCCCGAGAAGGAGTGCCCTGGCCTGGACAAGGGCCCGCCAGCCTCCCCCTTCCCTCCTCTCCAGGCCCCGCGGGGCCCCGGGAAAGAAGCACCGCGGCCTGGCCGAGGGCCGTCGGCCTTCTCCTCCCTCCCAGGCCCGCGGAGCCCAGGAAGGATGCCGGCCTTGCCCATCCCCCAGCCCCGACAGAGCCAGGGAAGGAGCGCCCTGGTCTGGCGCCGAGGGCCGCCGCCTTGCCCTCCTCCCAGGCCCCCCGCGGAGCCCGGGAAGGACCCCTGGCCTGGCGCGAGGGCCCGGCCTTGCACCCCTCCCAGGCCCCGCGGAAGCCCGGGAAGAGCGCCCTGGTCTGGTGCGAGGGCCCGCCGCTTGCCCTCATCCCAGGCCCCGCGGAGACCCGGAAGGAGCGCCCTAGCCTGGCGCGAGGGCCGCCGGCCTTGCCCTCCTCCCAGGGCCCCGCGGAGCCGCGGCAAGAGCGCCCTGGCCTGGCGCGAGGCCTTGCCCTCCTTGGATTTTAAGGAGGGGGTCTTATAGGGCGAGTATATCCCAAACTCTATATTTTTACAGGAAAAGTTGGGGGTCGTCTTATACGCCCAGTCGTCTTATACTCCGGAAAATACGGTATATATATTGCCTTTAGTTGGTTGTGTCCTCCATTTTTTGAATGTCCTACATTTTGGGCTAAATTTTGTCGCTACAATTTGCCCTACATTTTATCCTTGATTTTGTCCTACATTTTTCTACGTTTTGTCCTGGTTTGGTGGTAGTGAATTACAGCAACCCTAGCAGAGACAGAAGAGTGAGTAAATGCTGCAGCATCAAATAATGAAATTGACATCCCTTGAGAATTAGCTTACTAGTGTACTGAATTCATACAAACCTTGCTTGGAGAAATGAAAAAGAAAATGTAAACTTTAAAACTATGGTTTTATTTACTTATTTGAAACATTTGTCTATTTCCTCCAGTGCCCTGAAGTGATGTAGAACAGCTAAAGACATTAAAAACATTTAATACAGAAATAAAAAATGCTCAAAGAGAAACAAAAATATCTTCTTAATCTATGCTATCCATCTCAAATAGTGTAGATAGATGTAGGTGAATATGCGGACCTCTGTTCTGCCACCCATTAAAGGAAAGCAGTGGGGTAGGGGAACAAAGCTAAGACTGCCATGATGAAAAAGGGAAGGTTTTCCTTTTCGTATATTTTGACTTTAAAGCATATTTCAGAAATGGTGTTAGATAATGTGTGTGCACAGGGAAAAAATGTCTGGGTGCCTCAATCCTCATTGTTATTTATCATTGTTTTATGTAATGCCAAACTACAAGCAACTATTTATTTAGCTTGGGATCTAAATAGTAGTTCCTCTAGTCTCACAGAACTCCTTTTGTGGTGTAGCTGTCCTGATCTGGGACCTTTCATATTTTTAGTAGATAGTAACAATTATTATGCATATGTCTGTGAATACTGTAACAGAGTATTTTAACTTTCATACAGAAATGTCCAGTATTTAACACAATATGAGAATGAGTCAATAGGAATTTTTAAAAATGGGTTTGTAATTTTCACATTTATGTCTGGATGTGCCTTCAAGTTGCCTGTCAACCAATTACCAATTTTTAAAAAAATGGTTTGAAACACACACACATCCCACGTCCCTTGTGTCTCCTCATTCTTGACCAAGATATTATTTTATACTAGCTAAAATGCTTGGAACAATTGAGCTAGGCAAGCCATGAGTATTTGCATTATTTTTAAAGTTGACAGTGTTCCCTCAAGCTTATAATCTCAGCTTTTTAGAAAATAAATTTGTTCTGTAAATGCAAAATGGGGAAGCAGCTATACGAGAAAGCTGTTCTTTTCCCAAGCTACTCTTATTAATGAGCAAGGTATTTGTTTAAGGAGGAAAGCATCTTGTATTTTCAGATCTACATGTTTATATGACCTTCCTTTGTTAATAAATGTTAATATTTATTGTTTTTCTTGTTGAGATTTTGTTTGATTTCCTATGACAAACAAGACTATGATTAGTGCAGCTGTAAAGTTCTCCTGGTGACTGCCTGTGTTCCCTAGATAGCAGCATTAGTGTCTGCAAAAGCAGTTAATGCCACGGTGTTTATCATTAGTGACAGAGGCAGGAAAGGACCTTTATGTAACTTTTATCTTTCACCTTGCCAACAGAAGTTGATGAGCTTTGTGATTTACATTCATAAGTGATATTCTAATATTTATATTTGTTACACATAGGCAAGTACTAAGGTAAACTCATCCAGTTGATTGAAATTAATTAAACTATTATTGTACTATGGGAAAGGTAACTGAACCATTTTATTTTTATCAGATTTTGCACATGCGTTTCCTCAGTGTTATTTTGTATTAGAGACTGAAGCTTCATACAGAATATTTCTTGCCCATGAAATCCATGCATGAAAATGAGCAGAAAGAATTCTAATTGTGTCATCAACTGCAGCTGAGACCTGCAGTGGTATTTAGAGAGAGCTGGAAACAAACATGGCTTGGATAGATTGCCTGCTACCAGTGACTGTATTATGAGCCTCTTTAGCCACTGTGAAGAAATAAGTGTCAGCTGGATACACTGCATAGAAATCAACTTTAACTATGGGCAGGAAGCAATAACAGATCAGCTGCTTAGTGGCCTCTGAGAAAAGCTCAGTGTCTCCTCTCTGCCTGTGATGTGTCATGGCTACTTCAGCTTCACCTTAATGTTTGACAGTTGCTTAGAAATTTAGAAATTTCTTAACTTCATTATGTTGTTGTTGTTAACTGCCTTCAAGCTGACCTTGATTCATGACACCCTATCTGCAACAGGTCCTGCAGACTAAGGGCTGTGGCCTTTTTGATTATGTGTATCCATCTGTAATGGAGTCGTCCATTATATGCACTATTTATCCAAGCTTCTTACCTTCTCACTCGGGCCCTCTGTTCTGGTAGTCAAGGTCTGCTGTCTCAGCCTAGGATTTTCACTACCCTATCCCAGATTCGTCCCTTTTCACTTGTTGCCCCTCACTCCTGGAACCTCCTTCCCCCATGAGCAGAAGTCATCACTTCTTTAACCAGTCTCAAAACTGAGTTGAAGACTATCCTGTTCAGGGAAGCATTCCCAGGCATTGTGTGATTGTTATCTGTTGTTTTTAATTTGTTGTCTGCTTTATTTTATTGAATTCTATCATGTATTATCATGTATTATTTTATATGTATTACTCCGTAGAATATACTCCATAGGCCGGTTTATTATTTATCTATTTTACTGACTGTATGTACAGCACTGTGCAAATCTACATCACTATATAAATAAATAAATAAATAAATAAATAATTCTCTTTCTACTGCCTTCTACTTTCCAAGCTTTATTGACTTTTCTAGTGAGTCATGCCTTCTCATGATATGGCAGAAGTACTCCATTTAGGTATCTTGACTTCTACGGATAGTTCAGGCTTGATTTGTTCTAGAACCCATTTATTTGTTTGTTTGTTTTAGTCACCGAAAGTATCCACAGACCTCTTCTCCAGGACTGCATCTCAAATAAGTCCCCCCGCCCCAGCTTTTTCAGCCACTCAGCTCTCACATCCCCATACATAGGGATGGACAATACGATGGCATGGGAAATCTTAACTTTAGTATTCAGTTGTATATCTTTAAACTTCAGGATCTTGTCTAGTTCTTTCATGACTCTCTTTCACAATCTTAAGTCTTCTGATTTCTTAACTTCAATCTCCATTGTGATCAGTAATTGATCAAAGATATGAGAGAGCTTTAGCTATTTCAATTTCATCATTGTCTACACTGAATTCATGTAAATCCTCCTGGTCATTATTTTTGTTTCCTTAATGTTTAACAGTAACCCTAGCTTAGCACTTTCTTCTTTCAGCTTCTTTTGTAATTGTTTCAAGTTTATTATTTTCTGCTAGCAGTATGGTGTCATCTGCATATCTTTGATGGTTGATATTCATTCTATTAATCTTCACTTCTCCTTCCACCAAGTCTAAACCTGCTTTGCATATGATATTTTCTCTATAGAAGTTGAACAGAGTGATAAAATGCAGCCTTTCCTGGTCTTCTTTCTGACTGGAAACCATTCTATTCTGTTCTAACAGTAGCCTCTTGTCCCAAGTTCAGATTAAACATTAGGACAGTCAAATATAGTGGCATACCCAATTCTTTACCATCAATAGCCTTCTGTGATCTATGCAATCAAAAACTTTGCTACAGTCTATAAATCACATGCTGATATTGTTTGGGAATGCTTCAGTGCACTCCATTGTCCAACATACGTTTGCATTGTGATCCCTAGAGCATCTTCCTTTTTTTGATCCCCACTTGCACCTCTGGAAGAAGGAGGGAATGTACAGCCGATGCTAGATGGGTTTATGCTCCCCCTGAAGATACAAGTTCACAGCTTGCAGCTACTCTTGGACTCAGTTTTAAACCTGGAGACCCAGATGTCTGCAGTGACCAGGAGTGCTTTTGCACATTTAAAGCTTGTGTGCTAGCAGTGCCTGTTACTTGAGACGATGGATCTGGCCTCTGTGGTACATGCCTTGGTTACATCCCCTTTGGACTACTGTAACAGGTTTTATGTGGAGCTGACTTTGAAGAGTGTTTGGAAACTTTAGCTGGTCCATAGAGCTACAGCCAGGCTGTTAACTGGGGCAGATTATAGAGCTCACACAACGCCCCTGTTGAATCAGCTCCACTGGCTGCCAATTTGTTTCTGGACACAATTCAAAGTACTGGTTATGACCTATAAAGCCCTATATGGTTCAGGTCCACAATATTTGGCAGACCGTATCTCCCAGTATGAACCGGCCTGGGGCCTGAGATTCTCTGAAGAGGCCCTTCTCTCCATCCCACTACCATCACAAGCACAGTTGGTGGGGATGCAAGAGAGGGCCTTCTTGGTGGCTGCCCCTAGACTGTCGAATGCCTTGCCCAGGGAGATCAGAATGGCTCCCTCCTTGCAGGCCTTCCACTGAAAGGTTAAAATATTTTTAAGCAGGCAGGCTTTTTTAAAAGAGTGTTCTTAAAGGACTAGGTGTTGTATCATTTAATGGATTTACCCAAGAAGTCTTATTTTTTCATTGCCTCTGCTGTTTGTATTTGCAATAGAAGCCTCCAACTAATATATTAAGAAATGACTCAGTGTTGACCAATTTAAATTGCCTAGTTAATCTCTTTTCCTATGTCATTGCTAGAACTGTTTCCAAATGAAGTAACAAAATCATACAGGTTTGGACATCTTTTTAGAATTTGAAAGGCTTTTTAATGCCTGTCTAGAAATGTAACAAATAAGAACTGTGGAGCTAAATATGCCCTAGAACAATCTGAATCTCATTAAAAAAAGATTCTTAAAATTACAGTTATATTTTGTGTGATTAAATACTTGGGGGTTACAATTCCTGGCACTATTCAAACAGTATGTAATCTTAATTTTATGACAATGATATGTCAGTTTAAACAACATATCATAAACTAAAGGAAATTAAATCTTTCCTGGATTGGCAGTGTGGCTGCTGTCAAAATGGTAATGTTGCTGAAATGAAATACGGGGGGGGGGGGGGGATCTAATCCTAAACTTTATGGGGGGATGCAATTTCAGAATCACCCGAGAGACAATGTATCCTCTTCATTTCAGGAATGAGGGAGCAGTCATTTTGCATCTGCTCCACAAATGCAAACTCAAACAACTTGTCAATTATTTCTTTTTGAAGAACTCATTCTTTTGTCAGAAAGTAGTTACAAAGGGGTTGAATCAAAAATTATAATCCATAATTCTTCCAATGGATCTAAAGCCAAACATCAAAAAGCCACCTAATAGTTAAAAGATCTGCAAAATAAAACTCTTAGTAGGGATGGAAAGAATATTTTAAAAATTTAGAAATTATATATATGCTTTTCAAGAGTCAAGAAATCCTGATAAGAGTCTGGACTGTTGAGAAGCTCTACAGTTCACTACTTATTATGCACACAATGTGCACATAATTGTGTACATAAATGTGTAAAGAAGATGGCATTTTCTGTACATGAAATAGTATTTTCTGCACAGAAAATTTATATGCAAAATAATTACTTTCTTTGCAGAAGAAAGCTATTTCCTTTACAGAAGGACTAAAGCTCCTTTAGAGAAAGTAACTGGTTGTATAAAGACCTTGAGAATTCTTCTTCTTCTTCTTCTTCTTCTTCTTCTTCTTCTTCTTCATCATCATCATCATCATCATCATCATCCTTTTATTTCTTTTGTTTACAATCTTAAGACAAACATTATTTCCCTCCTATGAAACATTTTGGATTTATGGAAATGCATTGACTCATGTTATAGTTCTTTGTACTTTTGTTGAAGTTGACTTTCCCCATTTCTTTTTTAAAGTGTTTTGTGCTTGGTATATGGTTGCTCATGGTGTTTGTTTGTTTGTTTTCATATTATTATTATTATTATTATTATTATTATTATTATTATTAAAATATTATGTCTTCAGTTTAGAATTGAGTAATGCCATGGGAAATTAATATAGATTTTATTTAAGAATATAGATGATGAATGTATATATAATTTCTACATGGAATGATAACACAATCAAGCACAGGCCAACAAGCTCATAACAAGATGGCTAAAACAAGAAATAACAGGATGAGGAAGAGAGCAAAGTGAATAAACAACTGATACCAAAAGCTCAGTGGAACATGGTTTCCGTGCAGAAAGCGCCCACTTATATACTTGGTATCTCCAGATAGGGCTGAGTCACAATTCTTTCCCAAACATCAAAAAGCCACTGTCAGGCAATCTTTAGAACCAACGATCACACTTGGTATAAAGCGTCTTGTGTATTTCTGTATTCCCGTCTGATATACTGTGGTGAAGGGCTAAACCAAATAGGTAGACTTAAAATGAAACAGTAGATTGGACAACATGGGAGATAGAATGGAGAAAAGATAGAGCTAAATCTGGGTGGGGTGGGCGTGAGAACAGTATATCTATTCTCCAAAAGTTAAAGTAATTGGAGAACAGATATGCGTTAACCTTTTGAGTGGTGACAGTCTTTTTCTTAAGGGCTTTCCAAGATGCATTAGGCATACTTAAAACGCAGCAGAGAATTTGAGTTCCCCAGAAAGCAACTATCTACATTAACCTAGGTTTTCTTTGTATGTTGGTTTATTATTGGGTTTACTACCTCATAAGAACATCAATTTACCTTAATGCAAGATTATCCTGAGATCATACCTTTCATACTTTAATAGTTCTATGCTGGGTAATTCTCCCTGGTCCAATCGTCCATCCTGGACAGATTCTATAATCTACCTGAATATAGACATGCAGTTTACAATTATTAGAGACAACCTCTCAACCATGATTAGGTCATTTCCCTCCTTTTAAAAAGGTTGTATAAATTAAATTCAACACAGAAAAGACAGAGATTTAGTCACACCACAAGAGGAAGCAGAATTAAAGTGAAACATGTTGCTATATAACTAAAATATCCCTTACCAGATCTGATAGCACAATAACTGTGGAATGTTCTAGTTAGGAAAATTGCTTTTCCTCCCTCTTTTCTGAGTCTTTGTATAGGATTTTTAAATTACAAAAGTATGTCCCTTTTAAAATTTCATTGTCTTAGGCCCTGTGCAGACTGACCTTAAAGGCTGGCTGGGGGGCAGAGTTGGAACGTAGCATCCACATTACGCATGCCCTGACTCTGCCCCCAGGGCAGAGTGATGCCACGCAACGCTCCACATGATGCACAGCATCACAGCACTCCTCTGGTGCTGCTTTTTGCAGCTCCTTTTTGAACCCTGCAAAGGCCAGATTGGACCACAGTATGCGGTTGCCATGGCCCCGATCTGGTGAAAATGGAGGTGGCTGTAGGATGCCCCTTAGGGGTGATCTGCACAGTCCGTCAGTCTCTGCCTTATATGTACCTCTCACTTTTGTCAGTTTTTTGAAACTGTCATTTTTTAAAATAATGTTGTCTTATTTTACACAAGGAAAAGTTTGTGTGTGTGTGTGTGTGTGTAAAGAAACATCTAGAGTATATACTCTCTCTCTCTCTCTCTCTCTCTCTCTCTATATATATATATATATATATATATATATAGTATATACTCTAGATGTTTCTTTACCCTGACCTGAATAGTAGAACCTTGATTTTATGCTTTGTCTAACAGCTGCCCTTTAGTTATTGTTATGTGGTCTTTTTGACTACTAGAGGGTTTTTTTGTTTGTTTGTTTTTTGAGAGCCAATGTGGTGTACTGGTTTGAAGATTGGCATGCAACTCTGAAGACCAGGGCTTGAATCCCTGTTCAGCATGGAAGCTTACTGAGTGACCTTGGGCAAGTCACACTTTCTCAGCTTCAGGGAAAGGCAAAGGCAAACCCTCATTTCTCCTAAATTCTCCATCAATTCCCAGGGCAGCCTGAAAATCCTACATTATATTACTCCTTAATTTTTTCACAGCAGGCAGTCACAGTTTCTGGTATTAATTCATCCACTGCAACTTTGATGGATGTTCTGGCATCAGCAATAGTAAAGAAATTCCAGCACTGCATGATACCCATATTAGGCTCTGCATCAGTTGCTGCTTCAATGGCAGCAAATACCAGGCAGCTGTACATGGCCTTGACAAAATGAGTCAATGACGTTGTATTGGGAGGCAAGAAAATATTTGTATTTTCTTTTTCAAATAGATTCAGAACGGCCAGCTACATTGTCTACTATATTTTTTCATTATTTGTATATGTTCCTCCTGACTTTCAGATTTCTTTCCTCAAAATGTGCTATGAATTATTTTTTGTATAATACTGGTATGCTAAGCATGTTGCATTTCAGTTCAGGAATGAATAAAACATCATCCACTATGTGTCCTATAATTCTAACAGGCAGTTTCAATTTTAGAACACCAGTTGCAGTACCTTATATCCACATGTGTTGACCATTAGTAATTTGGATTTCTACTTGAGCAGTTTTGTCAATGTTGTCAAGGAGAGCATAAAAAATGTACCAAGACTAGTGCAGCCACTGTCAATAATCCAATTGCTTGATCTTGGCCTGCAGTTATTGGCCATCAGACATTTTTGTTTTAAAACAAAATTGCTTATTTTGTGTCTTGCTTTCTGAAATCTTTTATGAGAATCAGGTAAAATGTGTTACCTTTGTTGGGCATTTGGACAGCTGCCACTGCTTGAGGAGTTCCTGAGGAAGAGATATTGTTTTACCTTTTTTCCTCTTCCATTAGTATTAAAACATTATTTTGATTGGGTTTTTTTATAGGCGCTTTCCTCCTATCTGTATCCCCTTATCTGTATTCCTGTGCAGGTAATTTGAAGTACTTGGTGTTGAAGGAGGCTCAGGTAAGGGTGTGTGCGTGCACGTATTTCTGTTCAACACACATTTTGCTGGGGTCTTTTTAAATTTAGGCTCATATTTGCCATCTAAACTAGAGGAAAAAATGTTTGCGATTCCTCTTCACATTTTCTATAAGAAATCCCAACATTTATCAAATGTTGCCATTCATCATTTTCCATTCATCAAATTCAGGTCCAGTTTGTAAATACTGTAATCAAGACAGCTATATACTTTTCACAATTTTCTTAGATCCACACTTGTATTTGATCTGAACTGTTTGGGATTTTAAGCTTGTGAAATGAAGCTTGAATGCTAGCTAGTATTTCTCTAGTCCTATTATATTCTTTTACCTCCCTAATGAATCACATATGATACCCTTTGTAGTAGGATTGTCTTTCTTTGTTGCTAACCTTGACCTTTCCCTATTCACTTTGGTTTTTTAATGGAATGATATGTCTCATTTGTCTCTAATGTATTCTTTATCCTATATTTTCATTGTTAATCATTAAGGCTAATTAGTCTTGGAAATCTTCTAATAAGGGTCCTGCTATCTTGCCAAGGTATCCTTGCTTGGTTATGGAAAAAATGCAGAAAAAAACATAACACATTCATCCCCCCCCCTTCCCGAATTGATGGAAAGCAGCAGCGGCAGCATCAACTACAAAAAACCCAGATGACCACAGAAAATTCACCTCTGACACAGTTGTCCTTCTCCATGTAACCATCATACCCAAATCCATCATCCTAACTTGTTTTTCTCATGAGACATTGAACAAGTTACCCTAAAAAAAGGCAGGGATTCTGTTCCTTTAACTTGTTTATATACATTTTTGCCCAAGTTTTAGCCTAGGATGAAATCCATAAATAGTTGTGAAGGCAGATACAGTAGGTCCTTGTTGTCGGCTGTGGTTTGGTTCCAGGATCCCCCACGGATAAAAACATCTGCCGATGTTCAAGTCTGTCATGCCCAGCCTGGAGGTGGATGAGGACGAGGAGGATGGGCCAGAGCCTCTCCTGGGACCTGAGCCTACAGCAGTGGAGTCTGAGCCCAGCCTTTGCTCTACTGTGCTTGCTCCAGCAGAGGCTGTGGCCTCTCACGAGGCTCAGCAGCCAAGTCTCCTGGTGACAGAGTCTTTGGACATGGAGGAGGATTAAGGGACCGTGCCTACCGTCAGTCAGCATCGAGCCAAAAGGGAGTGCCTTCAAAAGGGAGTGCCAGGTGCACCTGAAGACCTGCAGTGTGCTCATTTAAGCAGCTGCAGGATGCCTGCCTTGGTGCCAATAATTATCTGACTTTCGGGGAAAGTACTCATCTCTGGTTCCTATTGCTCTTTGGACTGAAACCTTGCTTCTTGGACTGTTGACTCGTCTTGACTTTCTGGAACCTTGCCTATCTGATACCCTGGACCTTGAACTTCTTAACAAATCTCCTGGTAAAACCTCTTGACCTGTAAATCAGAAACTTTGTCTGCTGCCTCACACTGGCTCGGCAAGCCATTCATCTGTTTGGGAACTGTGTTGGTGTTATAAGCCATTTGGCTGCTTTCCTAGAGAAAATCCCATTAAATATTATGGCATAGCAAAATTGTGTCCCTTATATAAAATGGAAAATCAAGGTTTGGTATTTGGAATTTATACTTCTTCTTTATTAAAAATATTTTCAAGCCATGGATGCTTGAATCTGTGGATAAAAAATCCATGGATAAGGAGGGCCGACTATATTTCATGACCCAGGAAACTGTGTACATGACCAAAACAAAAACAAAAACAAGAAAAGCTCATCAGAAATGAAGTAAGATAGTTGTGTGATCCCTGAGTGTATTAATTAAAGCTCTGAAAAAATTACCAGCCTAACTAAGGAGTTTAGTGCATCGGCTTTTATTCCTGTCCTACATGTGGGATATCAACACACAGAGATGGATTTTTCTGACAGCTCCATCCCCAGGCAGTACTCATCTTGTACCCGACCTGGACTTCTGCCAGACTTTTTAAATAACAGGAAAATTCCATTCTTTAAAAGGTCCTGGAGAAGCCCAGGCCAGGTACATGATGAGTACTGCCTGGGGAAGGAGCTGTGCGATAGAATCCGTCCCTGTGCATTTATATCCCATGCCTAGCAGGGGAATAAAAGCTGGTACACTAATGCTAATGCTCTGTAAAGCATTCCAGACATTTGGGATTCATAATAGCCCTAGTCCATAGGCCAGACTATAGTCACATGTGATGAGAGAATGACTTACAACCGTTTTATACCACAAAAGGGTATTGCCTTACTGACTTGAATATATATGTACCTAACATAACTCTGCATTTGGAAACTAGATGGTCAAAGAATTTAGCCTGGTGTTGGGATACTGCTTAGTTATTTTCTTCTTGAGGAATGGCCAACTGTAGAACTGATAAAGAATATATCAAATTTGCTAGAGCTTCCTGTGATTAGTGGAAAGTGGATGTCTGATGTAGAAAATATTTTGTTATACATTTTCTGGGAAGTTTGATTTTGGGATGTAATTGGGAAGGAGAGCTTTATTGGGAAAATAATATTCCCCTCATGACATTGTGTAAATGGGTATGTTGAGAAACAATAACTTTTCAGAGAAAACACAGTATCATTGATGTACTGAAGTCTATAATACCATCATGCAGTTGAAATACTAATATAACGGGATTTAGGAATGCTTATTTTTTGCTTGATAATGGTCTTCATGTTTGGTCCATGGACTTCTTAAAGCACACATATTGTTAATGCATTGTAGTCCTACTATGAAATGTGCTAAATAGATATTATAGCCTATAATAATTTCTGGATTTAAATTAATTATTATAATAAAATATATTATAAATAATGTTATTGATAAAATGCATGTAAAAGACTGTTTTGTTGGGGGGAAACATGCCTACCACTCATGTTTGCTGTAACAATGACAATCATAATACCTAAACCAGAGATCATATTATAGCAGTTGTTGTTGGAAAGAAGGCTTGTTCTTTACCTCTCTCTACATAAACACACAGTAGATTATCTGTACCATTAATGATTAGAAAAAGAAAATGGGATGACTTGAATATTCTCATCATGTAATCACAGAGGACAGCAGTGATAATTTGTCTAATGATATCATGCCACTAGAGATTAAAAGGCTGGTATAAAAGTTGGATAAAACATATGTTCTCACCTAGTACAAAAAAAGTCATATAGTATATCAATTAATAATATATGAAATCAACAGTTAATTTATCTATATCTTTCTGAAGGAATCAATATTTAGACTTTAAAAAATTCACATCTTAGGCTATTTATTTCAGGTGTACTCCCCTCCCCAGGAGATTCTGGATAATTTTCAGTAAAAATCTAAGAAGGTATCTGGAATTATTTGACATCTGTTTTAGATTTTTAATTTATACACACATTTATATATTGTGCACGGTATTATTCAATGTGCTATGTATTTGTGAGCCTTACTAGAATACTTTTTCTCAATAAAATACTGACGTGCCTAATGCAAAAAAATATCTATCAGCATGTTATTAAATGTATGAAATGGAACGACAGGCTGAGGCAATGAAATAAAATGTCAGAACAAATTGTGACTTTACAGTTTGAGCTTGGTAGCTTACCAGAGGTCCTCCTCAGGACCAATTCATCTTAAAATGTGCACTGGCTTTGAAGTAATACCACAGGACGCCTGTGCCTGTACCAGTAGCTCTGATCAAAAACGGTAAATCTTTTTGTCACTGTGTATTGTGTGAAGCAATCAATCTCAATCCCTTAGGACATGAACTTTGTGGGGGAGAAAAATTGTTTTCCCCCTTAGCAAAAGAGTAGCAAATCGAATTCAAATGGATGTTTTGTCTGGGCTGAAGAAAAGAATTCAGCATGTAAAATATATCCATTTTGAAAAATGTACTGAATAATATAATGATTTGCTAGGAGGAATATTTTCAGCATCATTAATATTTCACAAGAGCTATATCTGGTCTAAAGATAGAGACTGACAGTACAGTAGAACACATACTGGATGCAGAGCAATTTATCTCCTTAGACATTCTAGATATTTTTGTATTGATTTAGTAATTTATTCACACCTTATTATCTCTATGATGCTTTCCCCACCCATTTTATATCATTGCTTTAATGCAGTATTGACTTTAAAAGGTATTTTAAGAGAATCATGGTCTTCTTAGTGATTATTAATGTCACTTTATGCAGGTCATAGCTGGTACAAGAGAAAGGTTTGAATGAGTTCCTCCTAATTATTTTTTCATTCATCAGACTTCTTCAGAAAGCCACCTAAATATCAGAAATACTTTATAAAGCTAATCTGTCAAAATAATAAAAGCAAATATAATACAAAGTTAGTATACATAATCCTTAGAGATAGTCAAACAGAAACAGAATTGTGGCTAATGGAATGAAACATTTTTATATCATTTTGAAATATATTTACATCCCAGTCTATCTAAACTTTGCACTAGAATGTTTGTCTGTTTACTACAGGAAGAATATTAGGATGGAGAAATGCATATCCTCATCTCTGTTTACTAGTGCACATCAGACTGCTTATCTGAAACCAAATTATCATATTTTTATAGTTTTTTGTGGGTTTTTCTATGAGGCAGTGTGGAAGAGAGTGGGGTATATATTCTGTTGGTTGAAAGGAGGTGATTTGCATGTTAATCTGTGTATTGTTCTGTTGTTGAATGACAAGGCCTACAGGGTGTCCATTTACTTAATGATCCATTGTCTGCTGGGAATCTGCCTCACCCTGGTATTTTTCATTTGCTGGGCCTGGATTTTGGTGTTTTTTTTTTTCCCCCAGGACTGGTAACCAAACTTTGGGGCAGTACAGACCACTGTGAAATGGCGGTCTGCATTCACCTGTTTAAACTGTGGAGGGATGGCACAGCCCCAAAACCGCAAACCATTCCTCAGGAGTAAAAAGAACCTGGAGTGACGTGGTGAGTGCGCCATTGGCGCACTCGTGATATAAGCGACACACAGTGACCTTGTCATGCCATGCTAGGATTAAGGACTGTGTGTTTGGTACGTGGTCCCTAACCCTAGTATCAGTGCCAGCACAGTGCATTCGGCCTGTCTGTTCTGGACCTTTGTTTCCTTTAAGGGTTTCTTCTTTTCTGTTGAAAATGTCCAGGTGTTTATGGATTTCAATGGCTTCCCTGTGCATTCTGACCTGATAGCTGTTGGCATAGTCAGGAATTTCAGTGTTTTCAAACTGAATTTTATGCCCAGTATGGTTTTATAAAAATCAGCAGTTCCAGAACATGTTATAAACCATCCTGGGCATAAAATGCTGTTTGAAACACTGAAATTCCTGACCATGCTAACAACTATCAGGTCAGAATGTACAGGGAAGCCGTTGAAATCCATGAACACCTTTGAAACTAACTGAAAGAAAAAAAACGGATAGCATGGTTTTTCATAGACTTGAGTCTTCTTCCTTAGATGTATGAGTTAGAGTGGAAAGTCCAGGGACAGACCACAATGTTCTATTTTGTATTATTTATATCTACATGCTGTAAGTTGAATAAAATTTTTCTTTGAGAGAGTTCTGGATGAGAGTGTATACATGTGTGCTTTAAGTCTAGTTTCCCTAAAGACATGGCATGTGTAACCAGAAAGTTGTGGGACTTCTTTCCTTATGAGGTCCAGGTAGTTCCCTTCCTGCTGTCTTTGTGACAGCAGATAAAGGCCTTTTTATTTAAGGAGACATTTGGTTTTTAGTATGTTGCAGCAGAGAGATCATTTAAGGGGGGAGGAGTGTAGTGATTTTATTTTATTGTGTATTTTATTGTGTTTTTAACTTTAATTAAGATTTTTTCAGATTGTATTATGTTTTTAAAATGTTTTGTGTCACCTTGAATCCTGTATAGGCAGAAAGGCAATAAAATAAATGAATAATTAAATAAATTTATACAATTATGCATGTGCTGTGAGCATACCTGGTAACACCAATCAACTATTTTATTAAAGCCCCAGTATCATATTATGCTTTTCTTTTCTTGGGATAATCTCTGGAAGTTATTCAAGCCAGAAATGAAGATATAATATGGGGAAAATATCAAAATAAATAATTGTATTTTGGGGGCTGCAACTCAGGGAATGTGTTTGGTGGAGCAAAACTGTTACACAGGTCTCTGGACCTTTCTCATTCTTATTCTAAGAATATTATAGCTAAGTTGGTCGGAACTGAAGATACCAAATATATCACACACACACACACACACACACACTTAATACTAGTAAATACATAATTTACTGGTTGCAGGTGTAATGAGCAGTGACACAGATCTATGGCTGGTTCTGGACATTGAACGATATGTCTACTGATTGACATAAAAGGCCATATGCCATCCATTATGATGGGATAATTATGGAATGGCAAGATAGTTGGGAGATCACTTAGGCAGAAACCACAGTATGTGCTGCTCTTGACACCTGGAATTGGAGTCTTTCCATAGGTTTGCAAACTGAGCACATAGCAATAGCAATAGCAACTTCTTTTATATACCGCTTCATACTGAACTAAGCAGTCTCTAAGCAGTTTACAGCTGTAAGCTAATTGCCCCAACAAGCTGGATACCCATTTTAGCAACATCCTTTCCCAGTTTCACCTTAAGGGGATCTTCAGCTATAGAAGAGATGCACATAAGCATTTTTGCCTCATTTCTAGAAGAAATGTGTGCAGGGAAGCACCTCATGTCAAAACTCCTACAGCTCAGACAAATATAATTCATATATTGCCTGGAAGAAGAAGGATTGGTTTGGGATTAAGCAATCTGAGGTTCAGCTGCTGCTTAAGGGGAGGGGAGGGCAGAAGAGGAGGGGTTCAACAATGTAAAGACTATAGTATAGTTTTCCTAACACCCCCCCCCCCCCAAAGGGAGACACATGAGGGAAATGCAAATGTACAGTGAAATTATTCCCTAAAAAATAAAGATTGGTCCCATTGGATGCAGAAGGAAGCTCAAAGTAACCCCTTCTCTAAGAATGCCTCCTGGATAAAGATGGATGCTGACCCTCCATTCATATAAACAGACAAGCCAAAATAAAACTGCTTCAAGTCACTTTGGAGGTAGGCTGTTTAAATGACTGGACTGGAGTGCAGCTTTGGCACAGCTTCCAGACTCTTAGGAGGCATGCATCATTTAAACAGCCAAACAAACCAAAGTCCCTGTAACCAAAAAAACCCCCAAAGATATAACTAAACACAACCACCAAAGGGTTCTGGTAAAAACTAAAAAAGAATAACAACACCCTGGAGCAGAAAAACAATGTAATGTTTAAAAGGGTAAAATTACCCCACTGGAAGATTTAAAATGCTAAGGGTGAATAAAATATCCAAAATACTTGGTAATTATTTGCAGCTTTTGAATTCAGCAAAGTCACATTGTTTGCTAAGGTGCTGTTATACTTTTTATATTTTTACAGGCCACTGAGGAAGACGTAGGTCGAAACGCGTCTGGCCTTTTGTTTTATAAATAATTTTGCATATAATTGCCAAGTATTTTGGATATTTTATTCACACTTAGCATTTTAAATCTTCCAGTGGGGTAATTTTACCCTTTTAGACATTACATTGTTTTTCTGCTCCAGGATGTTGTTACTCTTTTTTAGTTTTTACCAGAACCCTTTGATGGTTGTGTTCATTTAAACAGCCTACCTCCAAATTGACCCGAAGCAGCTTTATTTTGGCCTGTCTGTTCAGGCCCATAGAGAGAGTGGTGTGGAACTGATAATCCTTGCTGCAAAAGTGACCTACCTATTAGTGTTGTTTTATTTCCATAGTCCATAGTGCCTCTCCAGAGGCAAATGAAGGCTTGGGACAGTGCAGGGGGACCCTCCCCAGTTTCCAGTTGCCTATCAGAGGCAGCTGAAGGCCAGAGATGGTACGGGGGATAGGAAAAAGAGGCTCTTTTCTCCCCCTCCCCTTGCCTCTATGGGTCTTCAGCTGTCTCTCGAGAGGACAGGAGGAAAAGTCCTGCCCCAGAAGTCCCACCAAGTTCATTGGTGTGTTCCATTATCCAATATTGTATGCAAAATGATCCATAGTGCCACTTCCTTTTCTGAACTCAGTTTGGACATGTGGCATTTCTTGTTCTATATATAGTAAAGGTTGTTGTAGAATTTTGACCATCACTTTTTATTTTTTACCTGGGAGATTAATGCAATGGTCCTTTGATTACTGTCCCGGCTCAGATAGCACACACTCACAGACCAAGTGAAGGAGGAAACAATGTGTTTTGATGAACAAACTATTGGTTTCATAAAGTTCAACCAGTTGCTCTCCTGCTTCATTTCTTGATGATAGGTCAAATTTTTCTAGAGTTTTTGATTCTGCTCTGTTTTCGATTTTTGCATTCCAGTTGCCTGTGATACAAGAAGTCCTGTTTTGGTGTGTGATCAGTTTCCTCTTGGACTCCAGCCTGGAATGTTTCAGTGTTTCCTTCTTTTGCCTCTGTAGTTGGAGTATACCCTTGGATTGTGGTTACATTAATGGGATTTCCATGAAGTCTTATTGATATGATTTGTTCAGACTATGGATTATATCGTTTGGCTGCTTTTGCTATATCTCATTAATTAATGCAGCCCCATTTCTTCTTAGATTTTTACTTCCTGAGAAAAACACTGTGTAATTATCTCATTCAAATTGTCCCATTCCTATCCATTTAAGCTAACTCACCTCAAGTACTGTAGTATAAATTCTATTTCTTGTTTAACTATGTCTAGTTTTCCCCAATTCATACTTCTCACATTCCATGTTCCTATACAATATGTTGTGCAGTTTTGAAATTTCCTTTCACCTTTGATCACATCAACAGCTTAACATCCTTTTGGTTTGAGTCCAGCTCCATCATTAACCATAGTGCTACTCATAATGGTCCTCTGCTGTAACCCTGTAGTTCTCTGAGTGCCATCTAACTTGGGAGTGCCATCTTCTGACACTATCATGTGTTTCATTTTGGATTATCTCATGGTATAAGACATTCAAAAGGGATTTACTGTTCCTCCTTTTGTGCAGTACTAACATGTATTAGCTATGATTCCACTGACATTGTCTCTGGGAGATCCTCTGCCATTTTGACCCCCACACCCCACTGCCACTACTGCCCAGTAGCTGCTTGACACATTTAGGGGCTTGACAGACATCGCCAAAGGAGCGGCTTCCTTCTGCCCCTTTCAGCGCCGGGTCAGGACTATGGCAACTGCATGCTATGCCCCAATCCGGCACTTTGCTGGCTTTAAAAAAAATGGCAAAATGCTGCTCTTTTTAAAGCTAGCAAAAACCACTTTTGGCATGGCAGCAGCAGCAGGTTTTCGGCATTCCTTTGGCAAAACATGTATAAACGTTGCACCAAAGGAGCACTGTGACACACACACCCGCCATGCAGTCAGGCACACAGCATGATGCTGGCATCAGTGCAAAATTGGGGTGTGTGGCGTGCAGTCCCAATGTCCCCACTTCACCCTGATACCGGTGCTTCAACCAGTCTTTTTTGGCCCTTTTTTTGGCTCTTCAGCAAAAGCTTTTCTGACATAGGAACCCTACCAGCAGCAGTGATGCTTTTCAGCATAGCCTTTTGCCACACAGGGGCACACAATCCCACTACATCAGAAAGGTAGTACTATGGTAGAATGTTAAATATTACTTATGCTTAATTCTTTTACATTAAAATGAATGAAAAGTCTCAAATTTCAGTGGATTCTGATTGTAATTCATTAATCGCATTTTGTTTGTTTAGAAAGTTACACTCATCAGATGGTGCAGGGTATTTCACTGGTCAGAAATGATAAAAAGAAAGTATTCATTTGGTTTTTTAAAAAAACAAAGAGATGTAGATTGTTTTTTTAAAAAAAAATATGATGAAAGAGAGAGAGAGAGATAAAGTTCTGTGTCCAAATTCTAAATTCAGAAGTTTACATAATATATACAAATCCATATCTAATGTTAATATACTTAATTTAATTTATAGTACTGCATATAGCATTAACAATAGTATGTATATTTCTATAACACTTATCAGTGAATTCAACATTCTCTATGCAGCTTACAATTTGTAAGACAATTGTCCCCAACAAGCCAGGTACTCACATATATTTTTCATTCATCAGTGATTCACAGTTAAAACCTACATTTTGCAGAACCTGTATCAAAGACTATATGAATAAAATACCTAAAGTGTTCAGGTCTGGATAGGATGCAAAATGGTTTTATTTTTTAGCAGTGAATATTTCATTGCCTATTTATGGTGGTTTTCCTCTCACCAGCATTCTGATACACATTTGAACAAAGGGGTGAGAATAACAAGTAGAACTTCCCCCTTTTTAAAATCAAATATGGAGTTCCAGGCATTGGTTAATCTCAGCTGTTTATGTGTGTTTCTCAGTCAGAGGAATGCTGCATTATTCTTTCTTTGAATAGAAAGTAGTGGAATTACTTACAAAACTGAACTTAAGCATCCATATAGTTGGCTTTTCAAGCATGAATTGATATTGTAAAGCTGTTTGTAAGGAGCTATAGAGATGGGCTGTTGCAAAAAGCTAGAGTAAAAAAAAGAGAGATAGGTTGTCCCCCCCCCCCCCCCCGGCTAATAATTCCTGAGTCATGTTGGATCCAACTGAATTGATGGGCTCCTTCCATAGGCAGAGGGAGCTGTCCAGCAGCATAGCTTCCCCACTGAAGGAACATGGAGTGATTTTTTCTTGTTGATTTTTCTTTATACAGCCCTTGCACCACTTCACATGCAATTACAGATATATTCAAACAAAATTGGGGGATGTATAATCTAGGATTTAGAGGCAAGGGACCTGATAAAAATCACTGCCTCTACCTTTCCTCCAGTAGGATACTCCAGTTAGCAGCATTTCATTCTATGCAACTTTGGATCACTCTCACTGTCTAGACTTTTTCTTCTTAAACCTTTTAAACATCCATTTTACCCTTGTTAACAATTTCTTGCCAAATCTCCAAACTACTCTTTAAACTTTTCTAAGTTAAAAAAGTAGTTAGGGGGGATTGAATGTGGGGGTGTTTTAAAGCAAAGGAAATTATTATCACTGGAAAAACAGCATTATCTCAGGATTTTGTTTTTAAACTGCAGTTACACCATATCCCTGATCCATATTGATATATGTGCTCCGGAAAAGAAACTACATTTAAATTCGTAAATGTGTAGCAGTACTGGAAAGGTTGTTTTTCCCTCTAAGGGGGTGGGGGCTACCTCTTAACAGTCATCTACCACACAGTATCTAACTTCCTGCTGATAGCATTTTCTGTTAAAGGATGTAGTAGGTAATCATCTGATTGCCTAAGTGCATCTTGTCATTATTACAAACTGCTTCCTCTTTTATAGAGTTCTAGTACTTTGTCCTTCAAAAAGAGGATTAGAATGGAAGTAATTTAAACAGATTACAAAAAAGCCCCTATGTTCATGTACAGTGGAGACTTTCACCTTGTCTAAGTGCCACTCAGGTCTTTTTAAAAAGTTATTTATTTATTTTATTTTTAATTTATTTATTCAGTTTCTATTTCAGTGGGATCCAATATGCAATTTTGTATTGAGACAGTGCACAAGCCAGAGCATTTGCAGTACCATTTATGGCTGCTGAACACTATAGCAGGAGATGGCTAATGATAGAAAAGCTGTGTTGTAGAGGCATGTTCTTTGATAATGTTTTTCTCCTCACTAGGGCCTTGCCTGTATGGGCAAGAAACCAAAACAAAACAAAACCATCCCCACTCCACCACTTATGCTGTCAGTTTGCACAGCAACTTCTGGTGAAATTCAGCAGCCTTTCCCCATTAACTAGACTTTGCCTTGGAGGTGGCAATGTTGTGGGAAGCTCCAGAGTTTCCCTAAAACCAAAAGGTTAGTGTAGAGTTTTGTGGCATAAGAACCACTGGATGAGGACCAAATTGGGCCAGCCTACTGTTCCCATGTCAAGCGCTGCACTATACCTCTACCCCACACTGAGCAGTGCAGGGAAAGGGAATGCTCTGCCCCCGCAGCTGACCCTGTCATACCTGCAGGAGCTCTGTGGACAGGCTGCCTCACTTATCTAGAGGGTGTGCTCATCTGTGCAACCAATGCAAAAGGAACAACCTAATCACATGGCAGGGATCTCTAGAACAAATGTGAAACACTCTATATGTATCTGGGGGGGGGGGAAGAAGTTTGGATTGAACTTCATTTTCTTTCACCTCTGTTCATATTAATAGTAATTAGTGGCCCTATACAGACAGGCTAAAATAAAGCTGCTTCAGGTCACTTTGGAGGTATGGTGTTTCAATGATACATGCATCCTAACAGTCCAGAAGCCGCACTAAAGCCACACTCCAGTCCGAAGGACCGGGTGGTTTGACACGGAAAATTTATAAGATCTTTAAAGAGGAATTAATACCTCCCTTATTAGAGACTATAAATGATATTGATTGGGGAAAATACCCAGAAACTTGGCGTCATTCTGTAACAACATTAATTCCAAGGGAAAATAAAGACCCAGAGAATTATCGCCCTATTTCTCTTCTAAACCCTGACTACAAGATCTTTACATCCATTCTTGCTGAGTGATTGAAAAAAATACTTTCTCTTATGATTAAACCGGAACAAGCAGGTTTCCTCCCGAAAAGGCACCTGAAAGATAATATTAGACTAATTGTTAATGTAATAGAGTTCTTTCAAATATATAGAAGAAGGAAACTAGGGCTAGTATTTTTGGATATTGAAAAGCATTCGATAGTGTGAATTGGGAGTTTTTAGAGATCGTAATGGATGAATGGGGTATCAGGGGCAGATTTAAGAATTGGATAATGAATATATATAATAAACAAAGTACTAGAATTATCCTGAATGGAGAGAAAACAGATTCAATTAATATTGAAAAAGGGACACGCCAAGGCTGTCCCTTGTCACCACTGCTTTTTCTACTTGTAATGGAAATACTCAATAATAAGATAAGAAATGATGATAAAATACAAGGGCTTGAATTTGTGAATTACAAATATAAGGTTCGAGTCTTCGCAGACGACTTGGTGGTCATTTTGGAAAATCCAAAAAAGTCAATTCAAAGATTAGAAGAAGTCTTGGGTGAATTTAGTAACCTATCTGGGCTTAGAGTGAATAAAAAGAAAACTGGTATGTTAACCAAAAGTTTAACTAAGATGGAAAAGGAAGAAATCGAAGCCCTTACAGAGTTTCAGTTGATAAGCAAAATTAAATATTTGAGCATAACTTTGATGGAAAACAACTTAGACCTATATAAAAACAATTATTTAACAACATGGGAAAATATAAAGGCAGATCTAAAAAGATGGGGAAAACAACTAATATCTTTATTAGGCAAAATTGCAACAACCCAGATGAATGTTCTTCCTCGAATGCTTTTTCCCCCCAAACATTGCCTATTATAAATAATAAGACCCCTTTTAGGATATGGGAAAGAGATATAGTGAACTTTCTGTGGCAAGGGAAGAAGCCTAGGATGAAACTTATTAAAGTCCTGCAAGATTGTAAGAATAGAGGTGGACTGGGACTACCCAATTTAGAATTATATCATAATGCATGCGCTTTAAGTTGGATTAGAGATTGGATCCTTTTAGAAGATGATAAAATGATGTATATTGAAGGATGTGGTTCAAATTTAGGTTGGCATGCATATATTTGCTATGGAACGAATAAGGAAATTAAACAATTTAAACAACACTATATTAGAAATTCTTTATTGATTATTTGGAATAAATACAAGAAACAGTTATATAGACGGTTACCAAAGTGGACATCCCCGCAGGAAGCGTACCATAAGAAAGAAAGAAAATTAACAACAACAACAAAAAAAGGAATTGTGATAGTGTCTTTTATCTTTCTTTCTCCAACTGCAGATCTATATTTCCATAAAGAAAAAGTATCAGCTTTCTTGAAGTGGAGGGGGAAACCAGGAAACACTTCCTTAAGCAATTTGATACTTTCACCTCCCCTCATTCTCTGCACAAAATGAGATCAAGCTTTTTGTGGAGGGTGATTCAATTATAAGGAAAAGTAGCAGAAAGCAGGAGCTCCACAAGTGTCCCAGGAAAAATTTTCTCCTCCCCAGCCATTTTTATCTTTATAGAATCTATATAGAAAACTCTCTCTTAAACCAGATGTGATCTTAAATTCCCTACACTATCTGACAGAAAAACAGAGAGGTTGTAACACTAATATTGCCATTATTCACACTGTAATAACATTTATTACACATCATATCTTTAGTTAACACTTCTGTTGTTAAAACTGTTCACTCTTCCAGATGCATTTGTGCCCTTCAGACATTTCAAGTTGCTACCCTGATCACTATTTTTATCCTTACAAATACCAACATCTTTTAGCTAGATAGTAATCTTGCAACCAATACAATATCTCTGTTGGGTGTTAGAAATAGGTTTTGAAGGGTGCAACGAATAGATGAACTTTGGAATTGTTTATATGTATCAGGGAAATGTAAAAGCATTGCAGACCAAAAGAAAAAAGTGAAAGGAAGAGTTAACAAATGGCAAGCATGTTAGACAACAAAGAAGAAATTGAGATTATTCATCTGTTCTGTTTTTATATATTTTCAATTAAAATTTAGAAATTTTAAATTAATATGGTTCTAACAGGGGCTGGATTTCTTCTAAAGGAAAAAAAATCAGTGTTAGTCTGCTCTTAAAACATGCTACAAAGAAAGATGCCCTTATAACTCAGTAATGAAATATTATCCAATCAACCAATCATAATTACCTTGAGAGAAGGGGTGAAAGTGGTGTAAGAACAGGCAACATGGTTTTGGGTTTTGTTTTCTTTTTCCTTTTCCACAAATGTATACAGTGGGCCCTTGGTATCCACTGGGGTTTGGTTCCAGGATCCCCCATGGATACCAAAATCCATGGATGCTCAAGTCCCATTAAATACAATGGCATAGTAAAATGGTGTCCCTATATAAGATGACAAAAGCAAAGTTTCCTCCTTGCAATATATGTATTTTTTGAATATTTTCAAACTGTGGATGCTTGAATCCATGGATAAAAAATCCATAGATTTGTAGGGCCAACTGTACTTTTATTTATTGTAATTTTGTTCCAGAATAGGTACTCAGTGCATCTGATAAAGTCAAGTAAAATACATACAGTTAAAGTAGCAAACAAATAAATTAAAACAAGAAATTGAAAACATTATTTAAAACACACCAATAAACGCACACAACACACACCTATTTAAAAGCTCCTACTGCAGCACACCATTTTAGAATCATATAATTATAGAATGATAGAATTGGAAGAGAGGGCTATCCAGTCCAACCCCTGCCATGCAGGAACTTACAACCAAGAGACTCCACCACACTCTGAGGAGTATGTTCAAATAGCTCTTACTGTCAGGAAGTTCCTCTTAATGTTTAAGTGGAATCTCTTTTCCTGTAGCTTGCATCCATTGTTCCGTATCCTGTTCTCTGGAGCAGCAGAAAACAAGCTTGCTACAGTCTCAATATGACATTCCTTCAGTTACTTAAATAGGGCTATCATATCACCTCCTAACTGTCTCTTCTCCCTAGCTCCCCAAGTCTCTCCTCATAAGGCATGATTTCCAGACCCTTCACCATTTTGGTCGCCCTCCTCTGGACATGAGGCCAATATGGGAACTTATATTAATTGACACAGTACTCTGTATTGGCTGTCTTCCTTGCAAGGAAAGGGCATGGGGGGGTGTAGGAGGGAGGAGGTCTCCTGCAGGCATCCCTGCAATGAGAGTGCAGAACCTCATCTCTGTGAAGAAGGAAATGTGTCCTGCCAGCTCCCAAGCTGCTCAGAAAGAGAAAGATTTTCTTTCTCTGGGGACAGACAACGCCCCCCCCCCAGTCACCCTGCCCTACTTCAAAAATGTTTTATATTGGCATAATGGTATATTGTGATGCCATAGAAGCTAGTGTGGTATAACTATTTAACTGCTGAACTGTGAGTTTGTCAGACCAGGATTTGAATCCCTGCTCAGGCATGGACACTTTTTGGGTGATCCTAGGTACGTTACACTCTCTTGGCCTCGGAGGAAAGCAATGACAAACCTTTGAATAAATCTTGCCAAAAAAAAACCCTGTATGATAGGTTCACCATAATTCAAATTTGATTTGAAAGCATATAACAAATAATGGTATAAATCAATAAAATTGTCTCCACCAATATGTATTGTTATCTGCGAGGCCCTTTTAAATTTTTCTGACAAATAATATTATTTCTGATAATCTTCTGTTGATCACCTCAACATGGAACAACTAAAGCAAATGATCTAAACATCAGCAAAAAGGGAAATAGGGATAGTAATTGTCCTGCATCACATTGCTGATTTTGTTTTTATGGTTATTTTTTCCATGCCAAAGGAAAGATTCTTCAGTATATCTGTGATGAAGTAGTCTACAATAAATACAGTTTAATAAGATTATACTCCCTGGCTGACACTTCTGTACCTAACTGTTTCAGCAACTAAAATTTGCCTCTAACTAATACATTTTCTTGTGCCTGTCCCTTTGAAATGCTAATAAAATTGCCACCTAGCGTAGCCTGACCTGCTTCTTCCATTGCCCATTTGGATTTCTGAACATTTGCATTTACTATTCCATCTTTAGCTGTTCTGCGTCTCATTAAATTTTCAAGAGATATGAAATAGGGCCCTGTGGGAGCAAGGTCTCTTGGATCACAGCCCAAATTCTTACCTTTAATTGTATTCCTTATTTAAGACTTGAAATAATTTTATCTATTTCAGTCATCAAAAATGATTCTTAAAGTCTGCTCCAGGCCAACTAGCCTCTGGGTCAAAATAGATAAGTCTGTGGGAGATATGTGACTGGTCTCTGGACACTTAAAAACACAAAAAACCAAGCCAGAACACATCATGGAAGACTAACATGCACAAATGTAACTAATATGTTTCGAAACTTGTTTGCCTTGGCATGTTCTTGCACAGAGTTGGGAAAATCACTGTATGTGTATGTTTGTTTTTCAGACTACTACTCCTAGAGTCCCCCAGCTAGCATGACTGAAGACAATGCTGGCTGGAGACTTCTTATATCTGTTTTTCAGATATTATCAATTTGTTCTCCGTATGATTGGCCACCTATATTTTATTTAGCAACTTGTGGTTTGTGAATTTTGTATCTGGGACACTTTAAAATTGCTTCTGTTTCACAAGAGAAGAAGGTACCTTTCTGCAATGAGACATCAGAGATATGGGGCTCCAAGTGCTTTTGAACAGTGGACAAAGTATAGGGTTGGGCAACTTCACTGAGGTGGGTATTACTTTTTACCCCTGAGTCCTGGGTGGGCTGTCACCCCAACTTGAAACCATAGCTCACCTGCTGGTTTTATTGTGAGTTATTGGTTTTTATTTTGTTTGGTTTTCTAGTTTTCAGAGTTTTAGAGTGGTGGAAGGAAACCATCACATTTGTGCCAGTTTTCAGGATTTGAGATGGGTTTAGATTGCACGCACATGCATGCAAGTGTATGTGTGTGCACACACAGAGATACCAAAAACCGTCTGTAAGTTCTTGTAGTTTCAGGGAATAAAACTCCAAGATAATTAGGTTTCAGAAAATAAACATATGTATTTGAACTATTTTACCTCCTTTTTTTCCCCACATGCGGGTCTAGGATGGCCTTAGTTTAACCTTACTCACTGGGTTGAGTGTATAATATAAAAGGTCCTCAGTCCTATTATTTCTTCCAACTAAGGTAGACACACTGAATTAATGGGATTTACCTGTATTCTGACTCACTGTTGAAGAATTGATACAATGGATCTGCATTAATTGGGAGTAACCAACAGGGTCCCAGCCATGTTTTGCTAACTATAAAGTATTTCCCTGTACTTTCGACAGCTGTGTAACTGATAAAAGCTGTGAGAATCTGAATACTATCTTGTTACCTGCTGTTTGTTTGCAAAGTGGGGAGAAAATGGGGCTGTAAATTAATTAAACAGATATCATTTTACCTCTTAAAAAATCAAGCTTCATTTATATACCACTTCATACTGCCTAAGCAGTGTCTAAGCAGATTACACCTGTAAGCTAATTTGCCCCCAACAATCTGGGTACTCATTTTAACAACCTCAGAAGGATGCAAGCCTGAGTCAAGCTTGAGCCCTTTTTCTGGTCTTGAACTCACAATCTTATGGTTTAGAGTGAGTGGCTGTAGTACAGGCATTTAACCACTATACCACCAGGGCTCCTAAAGTGTTATATATTGATTTTCCATTAAGCTGAGTAATGTGCAGGAGGAAGACAGTATTCTTGAGGGTAGCAGTTCATCAGATGATGGAAATGGAGGATCCTTGGAGAAATGGGAGCCACCACATGTATACTAGACCTTTGATCTTCCTGGTTAATTAAACAGGCCAGAGGAGGACTGGTGGAGTGGGTAAGGGAAGTGATTAATGCCTCTTTACAACAAGGCAGGGTGCCAATGCATCTAAAGGAAGTTATGATAAGACCTCTTTTGAAAAACCTTCCCTGGATCCTACTGTACTAGATAATTACAGGCCAATCTCCAACCTTCCATTTTTGAGCCAGGATGTGTGGTAGCTTCTTAACTCCAGGGGTTTCTGGATGAGATGGATCATCTAAATTAGCCACCGTGATCATATTTATGGAAAGGCGGGGTAAAAATAAAATTTATTATTATTTATTATTATTAAATTCATGTCAGTCTGGTCTCAGGCCTGGTTATGGGACAGAGACTGCTTTGGTCACCTTGGTGAATAAACTATGCAGGGAACTGCAAAGGGGGTGCGTGTCCCTGTTAGTTCTATTGGACCTCTTAGCATTGGACCGACTACGGTATCCTCTGAGTTGTCTCGCCAGGATGGGGCTTTGAGGTACTGGAGGAATGTTCTTAGAAGGTGGTGCTGGAGATTCCTGTTTGACTCCTGTGGGGTACCTCAGGGCTCAGTCCTGTCCCCTATGCTTTTTAACATCTACATGAAACTGCTGGGAGAGGTTGTCCAGAGTTTGGAGTAATGTGTCACCTGTATGCTGATGATAACCAGCTCTATCAATCCTTTCCACCTAATTCCAAGGAAGCAGTCCCTGTCTTAAACTGGTGTCTGGCCACTGTAATGAACTGGATGAGGGCAAACAAATGGAAGCTTAATCCAGATAAGACAGAGGTGTTCTTGGTCAGCCGAAAGACAGATCTGGGAATATAGATTCAGCCTGTGTTAGATGGGTTACACTCTCCCTGAAAACTGAGGTTTGTAATTTGGGGGTACTTCTGTATTCAGCGCTTAGCCTGGAAGCCCAGGTTTCGGGTGTGACCAGGAGTGCATTTGCACAGTTAAAGCTAGTGTGCCAATTGTGCCAGTTCCTGGAGAAGTCAGATCTGGCCATGGTGGTACATGCTTTGGTTATGTCCCATTTGGATTACTGTAATGCGCTCTATGTGGGGTTGGTTTTGAAAAGTGCTCAGGAACTTCAGTTAGCCCAAAGAGCTGCAGCAGGCTGTTAACTGGAGGAGCATACATTTCCCTTGGTGCAACAGCTCCTTTGGTTGCCAGTCCATTTCCAGGCACAATTCAAAGTGCTGATTTTGACCTATAAAACCTTGTACAGCTTGGGTCCAGGTTATCTGATGGACTGTATCTCCCTTTACAAGCCCACTGCAGTGTTGAGATCAATAGGAGAGGCCCTTCTCTCTGTCCCACCACCTTCCCAAGCTCATTTCATGGAAAAGAGAGAGAGGGCCTTCTCAGTGGCTCCTCCCAAGCTTTGGAACTTCCTCTCTAGAGAGGCCAGGATGGCTCTATCTCTGCTATCCTTTTGACAGCAGGTAAAGACATTCTTATGCTGCCAGGCATTTTCAAGCCACCAAGAGCTGAGATTTTAAAGTTTTGCATTTTCAATTTTAAGTTTTGTATTTTAACATGTTACATTTAAATTCATAACTGTTTTAACTGTTAAAATTGTTTGGCTTTTTTAATTTTATATTTATACTTTTTAATTTTTTATTGTTTTTAAATTGTATTGCTTTTAAATTTGCTGTTAGCCGCTTTAAGTCCGTATGTTGGGAGAAAGGTGAGATATAAATTAATAATAATAATACTAGTAATAATAATAATCTCAAATGTTATAGAGATGAAATAGAACAAGAATGCAACAGTGAGATGAGAAAACCTTTAAATGAACAGTGGAGCACCCATCATCTTAGTTTTCTCTTCACTAATTCAGAGAGCATGGGAAATATGCAAGATGAACTTTAACTCTTAACACTTACAAAGCAAGTATGATATAACAGGCATTACTGAAATTTGGTGGGAAGAGTCTTATGATTGGACTGTAGTAATAGAAGGGTATAATCTTTTTCAAAGAAATAGACCAAACAGAAAGGGAGGAAGTTTACATCTGTGAAGAGATCCATGACTTAAATCTTGGAAGCCAGGTTGAGAGCATCTGGGTAAAAATTAAGGAGGAGAGAAATAACAGTGGTGTCACTATGGGGTCTACGAAAGGTGACATGATAGCCATGCTTAACATTTGAAAGGATGTCACACTGAAGATGGAGCAAGCCTATTTTCTGCTACTCCAGAGACTAAGACACAGAGCAATGGATTCAAATTACTGGGGCGGGGGGGGGGGGGGGCGAGGAGATTTAATTGAAACTATAAAAGTAGTTCTTGATGGTAAGATCTGTTTGGCAGTGGAATATGCTGCATTGGAGTGTGCTGGACTCTCCTTCTTTGAAGGTTTTTAAACAGAGACTGAATGTCTATCTGTTGGTAGTGCTTTGATTGTGTATTCAAGCAATCACAGGGGGTTGACTGGATGGCCCTTGGGGTCTCTTCCAATTGTATGATTCGGTGATTCACTATTGTTCATAGATTGTATGCATAATATCAGTGCTATGGGATCTGGCAGATGCACTGTATTTGTTAATGTGTTAAATGTGGACAGTGACCTGAAAAATAATTAAATTGTTTGGAGTGACTCCTTATGCAAGGGATAGACAATAATGCAGCCCCCAAATTTTTTTATATCCTCTCTGCACCATTTTAGCATTAAAATTAGCCTTTAAAAAAACAACAACAGGAAATGATATTGAAGTCAACTTTATACTTTCCTGTTCAGCATATAATGGCCCTTTAGGCCCAAAACATAGAGAAATTGCTACTATGCCACCTAGGGAACATATGAAGACAATGTTTATTTTATTTTATTTTACTTTAATGGTAATTTGGGACACAAAAATGACCTTGGGGTGAATATAGCCTGTAGTTTTCCAGTCCCTGATTTAGCATTCTTTCTATATTCACTCAATAAGGCAAAATATTATTGGTGTTTTTCAAAGGTGCATTGAACATTTCATTTTGTAAGTAATCTTTTCTCCATTAAAGGTAATATCCTTGTCCATTTAGGAACTCATGTTTTAACCCTTTAGGAATTCAAATCATTATAGGTTATCTTTGACACTGACATATAAACATATCTTTGTTTTTTGGAAACTATATATTGTAAAAAGAATTTTTTTTTCTTGCAAGCTTTTCCCGATCTAGTGATTTCTATAAATCTTAAGAACATATTTCAAAAGGTAAAATCTCACAGGATAGGTAAAATACACATTTTACAAATTGAAAGGGGATGTCTTAGAAGGCTCTGCTTATAAACAAGTAAACAAACTCTTGAGGAATTTATTAGATTATTATGAAGAGCTTACAGTGAGGTTAGTTAGAAGTAAACATGCTCACAATACGTCATTTACTAGCATGTAACATGAACATAAACTGAAGATTCAGCAGATCTTAAAAACTTACTCTATATACAGCACAACTAGTTTTATTCTGAAAGTATTTTTACCAATAGAAAAATGCTTTTGCACATAAGAATTAGAAAAGAATTATGCCTTAATTATTATTTATAGCCTTGCGCTTGTTATTTACACAAATAAGATATTGGATTTTATAACTTGAAGGGCTCCTAGAAGGAGAATAAATGTAAAAATAGCAGGTTATGGAAACATTTCTGGTAGATTACTCATATAAATTCAAATGTCTCTTGATTTTATTTACATAAATATTACATTCAGCTGTATTGGAAAATTATTCAAAGGTATTAAAGTGTGGCAATCACTTTATACATGAGAATACTAATGAATGTGTCTTTAAAATGTGTGGTATGCCAATGCTAAGACCCACAGCATTAGAAAATAAATAACCCAAATAGTTTGTGTGGAAAAGTTTCATGAACATGTCACAATGGATAGAAATTTTGGAACAGAGGTTTTTTTCAGATAATTAATTCCCGGACACCAACAAATTGCAATAATTATCAAAATTCAGGGGAAAAAAAATCAGTTAGAATTCTAGCCATATCATGAACAATTACTATGAAATATATTTGCCAACTCATAAACAGTTACTAGGAAGTATATGGCATACAACAGGATAGACATAAAATTTGGGCATTTGTCTTTGGCCCTTTTGATTGAGATGTCAAATGCAATTATCATACCAACCCCTTTCCTGCTGCATTCACACAATTAATTAAAATAGGAACATACTGCTTTCTATGAAGCCACCACTGGACATCTTCTCAATTGTGCGACTGGTGCTGTTGCCCTCATCATGCTCTCTTTCTTCCCTCTCCCTTAACCCCATCTCCTTCCCTTGTGCCCTACCCAACATGCCTTTAGGGGGTTTGGGTTGTTTTCCCAACAGTTTTTGCACAATTCTAGAGCTCTGCAGCCATGATTAAGGCTTTAAAAGATTTTTAAAAACTTAAATTGAGGCTGCAGAGCTCCAGAACTCCAAAACTGCATAAAAAATGTAGAATAACTAGTGGGGGGAGGGAAGAAGAGGAGAGAAAAGGGACACTGGCACCATGCGACTGGCAATCATACAACTGCCTTGCAAATGACTTTTCACACCTAGGACATTGTATGATTGCCAGTTCATTCATGGGTTTCATCCATTAATGAAACATGACAGCTCTGAGTGGGAGGCAACATCATGCAATCAGCATTATCAAAGCCTTTTCCTCTGAATGAAATTGCAGTTTAAAAGCCACATGTGGTAATCTTCTTAGAGCCTTATCACAGTATAAAACAAACCTGACATGCAATGACAGAGGTCTTTAGGTTTGCTTTTAAATATGATGTCAAAATACTTCTTTTCTCTTCAGGTCATTAAAGCATGGGAGATTGTTGTAAAAGGTACCTTTTCCAGCACAACAAAAGGGACAATTTTACGACTGGAAGTGAACAAAAGTACTTTGACCTCATGTGGAGAAGTAACCAGAAAGACACTTCTTTATTGCCATCTGTTGGATTTGTTTTGTAATGCAATAATGCTCTTAAAGACATATGATTGCCACTACATTTGATAGTCCTGATGAGAAATCTGTACTTAGGCCAAATACAGTATTTATTGTTAGAATAGAATATGGAGAAACAGAATGTCTGCCAAATGGCAAGGATGCGTTCTGTCACCCTATCTGTTCAACATGTATGCAGAAAATATTATATAAAGAGCAGGTTTAGACTCAGAAGGAGAAGGAGTGAAGATAGAGGGAAGGAACATCAACAATCTAAGATATGTGGATGACACCATACTAATAGGGAAAAATTGTAGACTAAGGAAAATCAAACAAGACAGTGCAAAGCCAGGCTTACTGCTGAACATAAAGAAAATAAACATAATGACCACAGAGGATCTATATACATTCAACCTAGATAATGAGGAAATCAAAATAATTAAAGACTTCTTGTACATTGGCTCAAGCATTGATCAGAAAGGAGACTGCAATCAGGAAATCAGAGGAAGACTGGGAATGGGAAGGGCATCCATCAAAGAACTAGGCAAGGTCCTAAAGTGTAAAGATATACAATGAATCATTAAATCGGAATCATCCAAGCCATTATATTTCCCATCACCATGTACAGATGAGAGATCTGGGCAGTGTAAAAAGCCAACAGAAAGAAAATCAACTCATTTGAGATATGGTGCTGGGAAAGAGTGCTGAAGATACTGTGGACAGCCAAAAGGACAAACAAATCGGGTCCTTGATCAGATCAAGGCCTGGAAACATCTACAGTGCTTCACAAATAAATAAATAAATATAATAATAATAATAATAATAATAATAATAATAATAATAATAATGGAAACCAAGGGCTGAAGCAGATGGCCCAGAACGAGTGGCCAGTGACCACTCTAGTGCCAATTGTGCCAGGACCATGGTGCCAACAAGAGTGGATTAAATCTGCTCCTTTTGCTAGCAGTGGCCTCTGAATGGCTTCCAGCTGCTTTGGGGCCATGTGTTGTCTAATTTGGGCCGTCTGTTTTGGGCTCAAGATGATGAAACCAAGGTGGTCATACGTGAGAAAACATGACTCACTAGAAAAGACAGTAATGCTTGGAAAAGTAGGAAAAGTAGAAGGCAGAAGAAAGAGAGGAAGACTGTATGCCAGATAGATAGACTCAATTAGGAAATTTATGTGCATGAGCAGTGGAGGACAGGGGGTCTTGGAAATGGCTTATCCATAGGATCACCATAAGTTGGGTCTGACTTGTGAGTAGCTCTTAGAGCATTATATTTCAGACTGACAGGACTAAGTTGAGTATGACTCCTCCTAGGTACCAGTTCATTTTCTCAGTGAATTTGGTGTTGAAAGGACAAGAATATTACTGATGCACAGAGGACCACATTATAATAAATTTGATATGCTCCAATAAAAATGCATTGTGTCTGCATTGTTTTATATGTCTTTAAGATTGGGAAGAATCCAGCAGTGCATGATGCCAAACTATGAGGAGTCTTTAAAGGATGAGTGCCAAGTGACTGGCCCTGGGCAGTTTTTTGACTGCAGGAAACTTGCATAAAGACCCCCCCCCCCCCCGTTAATCAGCTTGAGAGACGCTCCTCTGATAACTAGCTATAAATTACTTACAGCTGAAGCAATTACTTGAATTTCAACAGTTTCCTGCAGTAAAAAACTGTGTTGTAGTTGGATTTTCTCCAGCTGGCATTTCTGTCTGCATAATTCATGGGGATGTAATGGTACAGAATCTGCATCCTCGTCCTGAGAAGAAGAAAATGGAGAACTACTCCCCAGCATCTCCAGTTCTTCTTCTGATTGGCCAGTCATCTTGAGGGGTACAGGGTTATATTTTTACTGTGACAATAGATTAGTTAATTGTTATATTTTTATTGTGAGTGTGGGATAATTCACTTCCATTTTAATCATTATTCACTTTAGATTTGATTAATGCTAGCTGTGTGGTGCTATTTTTGTTTGTTTGTTTGTTGTATCTACATTCATGTTTCTCTTCCATTGTCCACCTTACACTCCAATGACAAAAATGTATAAAATGACCATCTACAGTTTCCCCTCCATATTCATGGCTTTGGAACTCATGGTTTTGATCATTTGCAAGGTCAAGGCCTCCTTGCGCACATGTACTCCCCCTCCTCTCCCCCCCTCCCTGCTGCTCTGTAACTATCCCAGTTGCACCAGCTACAAGGCAACAGCAAAGGGAAAGAGAAGGAAGCTCTTTAATTTTCTTTCTCCCAAGGTTTTCCAGGGCAGCCAGATCCAAAGGAAGAGAGGACTCCCTTCTCCCCCATCCCTGCCGCCTTGGAAGGGTTAAGGGAGGCATCTCCCAAGGCTTTCAAGGGCACCAGTGGCCAGAGAAAGGGACAGCGAGTCCATTGCCTTCCTACTGATGCTTCAGGGAGCTGAGGCAAGCTCTCCAAAGCATTGAAAGAGAGGTGGGGAAATCTCCTGCACACTTCTCTCTTCTTTCCTTGATGCCTCACAGAACTTGCCTGGGGTGAGGAAGAAGGTGAGAGCAGAGTGTGTGAGTTCCCAGGTTTCCTTATGATGCTTTAGAGAGCTCATGCAAACTCTCTGAGGCATTGGAGGAGGGAAGAGAGGCAAAAGAAGTGAGGAAACATTGGCCCAATTGCATTTGAATGACATACCAATGTTTGTGTGTGTGTGAGAGAGAGAGGTTGCATTACTTTTTAGTGTGTGTCACTCAGAAAAAGTAACCAACTTTGGGTATATGGTACTATGAAACATCACATTCATTTTGTGATCATAAGCAAGCTGGGATCAGCAGGAAAGAAAGTATCCCTAAAAATGATACAGAAACAATTGGAATATACTGAAGCTACAATCAGATTTGAAAACAAATGGATCTGTAACTTGTTCATACCACTTGAAAATCAACTCTTCACTTGAAAAAGAGTTTAAAAATTTAGAAGCAATATTATAAATACATGTGTTTAGTATAGTGCTGTTAAGCAGCTATTTATGTTTTATGACAAACTTCATGGATGCACATCTGCTCACATTCTTTTCTCTTTTACCCCCTACTGATGGCTCCCTTGTTCCAAAGCTATTCTTTTAGCTGCCCACAAGAAACATTTTTATCATTCTGAACTGGCTATATAGTTAGTCTTTATAACTAGTTCCTACTCTTATTCTGGCTGTATGCAAACATTCAGAAAAAAGAAAAGGCTCTGAGTAATGGTACCATTTGCTTAGCCTGATAGGATAGGTAAAATTCCTTTTTGGTTTCAAAGAAAGATTGATCCATTACACTAGCCCCAAACTGTCATCATAAAATGAAAATGACTTGAAGGCACACAACAGCAACTAAACCCTACAAAATTAGAGTGACATTTTCTTTCAGTCTTAATTTGTGGTGATGGTTATTTTTTTAATGAAATATATTTTCCCATTTATAAATCTTAACATCTTTTATCTGGGCAAAGAGAAAAAAGTCTTGTAATTAACGCTTTAAAGCTCTTGCTTTGAACTGATTGGTGTATGCTTCCCAAAAGATGTATATCCTTTACGTTTTCTCATTCTCTATAAAGAAGTAGCATAATGACTGATCATAGGAAAGCCTGGAAGGCAACCCCTAGTTTCCATTTTCAGGACAAATCTAAGTGCCTAATGATTATATTTGCAAGAGACATTAATTCTCTGATGAGTATAGGGTATTGAAATCAAAGCTTCACAGTTATGATTGCATTAGTGAGTTTTTATAGGCTAATTAAACTATTTGTGTATCCCTACCAGTAATTGTAGGAGTTTTAATGTTATGCTACTGATTGGGGTTTAAAGTTCATAAGACCATGTGCTGTAATTATTTTTGGTATCCTTCTATTATGTCAGTTCTTTCATCTTGCATACAGTGAGGTTATGTTCCTTTTCTTTAGGGAGCTTACATGATAGATAAAATGTCAGGCATAATTAAAATGTGTGATAGTGAAAAAAAGTACCAAATTTTTCTGTAAATCTCTTCTGAAAAGATTCTCTGTGGAGACTGGGTTGAGATATCTGACTTCTGATGGTGGTGCCAACAGGAACAGACCCATGCAATCCTTGGGATCTGCATAAATATTAATGTGAATCAGTTTATTCAATTTTTCTACAAATAGAATTAAGACCTAAGCATTTTAATCCTGAATAGGAATCAAGTGTGTTTGAGTTCTTGCTTGATGGTGTGCTGCTGCTACAGGGCCCTAATTTATAGGTTTGTGATGTAGATAGTCAACTTTTTGCAACTTCTTACATAAAGTCTTCTTACATTCTACCTGGATATTGAAAGTGTGTGGCGGGGGGGGGGGGGGGGAGAGGAGGGAGATTGGTTGGGAGAAAAGATTATGACTATATTAAAATCCATTATATAGAACTTGATTTGGGTCAATAAACCCTAGGCTACTTCTAATAAATTGCAAATTATATTGGTATGGATAGCTAGAATTGACTTTAGTTAGAAAAATTACTATTGAGGGGTGGGTTATTTATAGTAGAACCCTGTACATGCCCACACAAAAGACAACCCTACAGACTTCAATAAGATTTACTCCGAGCCAAGTGTTTCTGGGATAACAACCATAAGGCATTAATTTTTTTTTACATATTTTAGCAATTTTATTTGTGAACTAAATAACTATTTTCATGACTTAAGTTTTAAATATAACTGTGTTCCTTTATTCTCTTGTTTTGAACAGAAGATCTCCTGACATATACAAGAGACTTGTTTTTAGAAATAAATATTTGTCCACACCTTAGGCAAGTTTGCAAAACAGAAACAAAACAACCCCACCAAAAACAGAAAACAAAAAGCAGAACCATACCTTTTTTACACACACACACACACACACAAGTTCTCATCAGATTTGAGTCAAAAGATTTTGTGAGAGACCTGCCTCATCCCAGTCCATATTGAGCTGACATCCAACTGTGTCCTATACTAAAGTTGTGAAAACCAGGCCATCCTAGTTTGTCATATAATTTTATTTTATTAGTAATTAGAAGGTCCATGTTATTGATTAGAGGTTTGGAACAGGGTGTTTTTTTTAAAAAATGTTCTATTAGTTGTAGGCAATGGGTTAGAAGAGCAGAGCTGGAAAAGCAACAAGCCTTTCAATCTGAGGCATCTCTGCCAAAAAAAGGATACCAAAGCACTTGAGAAGAGCAGAAAAATGGATTATATTGAAGTTTCAAGCAGGCAAAAGAGCTTAAGAACATAATGCTTCAAGTAGATGTCTGAGAAGATGGGATTCTAGCCAGCAGTTCTTGAAAAATGTAATCTAGAACGAGAAGTAATATAAAATCTGCTCCAGCCTGCATAGGCAACTTGTGACTGGATCAAAGGGGAATTCTCTTTATGAATTTTGGGGGATCAGTGAGCCACTCCTCTCTGTCTGTGATGTGTTGCTTGGGATGAGGGATATGTTTTCAATAGTTTTTTACTGGAAAAAGCTCTCTGACAGGTTAGGAACTTTAACCAAGTGTATTCAAATATGAAGATGAAAGCTTTCATAGCTGGTACCTTCAGCCAGCTTTGGGGTGGTGTGGGGACATGGCCTTCAGATGACGCATGCTCCCATGCCACCCCCAAGCCAGCATCATGCACCTAATCCAACATGGTGGTGGGCAGAATTCCAGTGCTCTGGTGGCGTGGCATGTACAGGCTGCACACTGCAAGACCACCGAAAATCTGCCGCCGCAGCAAATAACACACTGTTTTTCCAGCACAAAAAGGAACAGCATTTTGCCACTTCTTTTTGCTCCAGAAAAAAAGCCATATCAGAGCCACGGAGTGCGGTTGCTGTGGCCCTGATCTGGCACTCGGAGGGATGGCATCCAGCTGCCCCTATACAGCCATCTGTTTTGGCTCTAGATCTACTCTTAATATGACTAATCTGTGCCCAAGATAACAACAATGCAATGTACTAAAAACATTGAAGAAACAAATATATCATAATTTAGTGTTGCATTTGCCATTGTTTTTTAAAGGGTTTAATGCTTTTGTCTTGCCTTGATGGTAATGGGCCTTTCTGAATATGGGCCTGTCTACACAATTAAAATTATCCTGGTAGTATGCAAATAGAATGTGATCTGGTCATATGCTATTTGAATGTATTTACAGTATTTTGTGTGTGTGTGAGGGGGAGTACTCAAACCCTGAAAAAAAAGGTAACCACTGTTTTTACCAGAGTATCAGCTGCACATTATAGGATGTCTGACCATCTGATTTGCATGCTTTTGCATGGTAGTGCATTTCAGCAGAGGGCAGCTACTGCTGATAAATTTAATTGTTTTATGTGCATATAGGATTGGCCTATTTTCCTTGGAGCATTTTGGAACTTTTTTTTTATGTTTTATTGTTTTCAGATTGAAACTGGCCATTTGAAACAGCTTTTAATTTTCCACTTTCTTTACTACTGAAGGTGATAGACATTTAAATAGTTAAAGGTCTCTAGCTATGGATGAAATATGATAGACTTTCCACTCCCTTGCAAGGGCAGGAAGATCAGCATCTTCTCCTCCTTCTCCTTCCCTCTCCCATTTATTAACTCTTTCTGTCATCATTAAACCTCCTGATATACTTTTCCCATCACACACAATGCAGTGACCAGTCTCTCTCCTCCACGCCTGTGACCCAAAAGGCATCCTGAAGAGCCTTCCTGATGACCATTGTTTTCTCTCCTCTTGCCCAGAACCTGGGAGAAAGGAGAATGAATTATATTAAAAGCCTGGTCCAGTTCTTCAAAATTTCAAATCTTGGGAAGAAGAGAGAGAAAGAACACCATTGAAGGCTTTACATGGTTTTTTGTTCTGAGAGAATAGACGAACAATATATTTTTAATCAAAAACATATTTACAAGCATTACCATACAACACCAGCAGGATTAAGTGGGAACAGAAACCCAAGCACATATGTCCTCCCCCTTTGATTGATAGCCCAAAATGACACCACTAGTGGAAATAGGTGACAATGCAAGGGGAAATGCATATGTTCTCCCCTTTCATTGATAGCCAGAAAAAAGGGCACCTGCCAGTTGCATGTAGGTGCAAATAATTCAGACACTTCCTTCCTGCCCACCATTACAATTTGCAGTGGTGGTGCATATGGCTGACTGAATGCAGATAAATGCAAATAGGTAGAAGTGTGCTCAGGAAAAGTGGAAACAAATGAATGTGTGAAAATCTACACCAATTGGCATAATACACTTAGGTGTACACTAGTACTAGATTGTTCCAGATTTAATCATAGAATAATAGAGTTGGAAGAGATCACAAGGGCCATCCAGTCCAACCCCCTGCAATGCAGGAAATCTCAAACAAAGCATCCTCAACAGATGGCCATCCAGCCTCTGTTTAAAGACCTCCAAGGAGGGAGATCCCACCACTGTCTGGGGGAGTGTGTTCCACTGTCGAACAGCACTTACTGTCAAGAAGTTTCTCTTAACAGAGAAGGGTGCCATGGAATATTACCAAGACTACTCCACACAACACCAGGAGAATAATAGACAACTGGTACACACGATTTAGACACATGCAAATTCCAAAGGGGTGGTTCTGCTGGTGGATCCTATTCAGTTAGTAGTAGTGAAGAAAGGAACAATCTTCACATCTCCTGGAGTCCCTCACACCCCCTCCTCAAGTATGTCCTGAAGGACTAGAAACCCCCTGAAGCCTGTTTTCAAGTGACACAGATGGATGAAGCAGGAGAAGGGAAACAGTGCCCTTTCTTGGGAAAGGCAGATCTCATCACAGTGGTTCATGCATTAGTTACCTCTCAGTTAGACTAATGTGATGTGATGTGCATGGGACAGTCCTTGAAAAATATTCAGAAGCTGCAGCTAGTGCTAATATATCAGCCTGATTGGTGTCAGCTGTGCATTTTAGAAATAGTATAACATGAGTACTGCAATAACTACACTGGCTTCCTTTTTGCTTCTGAGCATAATTCAAAGTGCCTATGTTGCTCTATAAAGCCATAAATAACTTGAGGACAAGTGTGGGACGCACACATGTTTGTCTCTGTTCTGGGCATAGGCAGAGAATGTGCATGGCTGAATGAAAATGGAATTTATCACATGCTAAACTGTCAGCAAGGGTGTCCCCATGCCATCGCTAACTCTAACCCATCCTCGAACCATGCTGAGGCATGTGAGTTTTGCTCAGTTGGAAAGCATTCTTGCTCAGCTGGAATCTTTCTGGTTGAGCAAAATTCACGCTCCTCACCTGGCTCGGGGATGGGTTAGGGTCAGCAATGGCATGGAGTTGCCTTGCTGAAAGTTTAGGATGTGATAAACTCCATTTTCACTCAGCCATACACATTTTCTGCCCGTGCCCAGAACGGAGACAAAAGTGTGTGCGATAAGCTCTCAACACCTTATGGAATTAGATTGGTGGATACACATAACAGGGCTTTCCCTTTAGCAGTGTTCCAACTGTGAAACTCTTTACCCAAGGAAGTTAGGCTGACCTTTTCAGCTTCCAGTGAGCAGCCAAAACTGTGTGTATGATATGGCTGCATGGCATTCAGTTTTTTAAATTGCTCATTTAACTGTTTTGAAACTATATTCTAGGTTTTTAGACTGTTTGGGGAAGTTTTTAAATAATACTTTAATGTTTCCTTTAAATATATATTATTTTTATTTGTTCATCATCTTGGGAGCTCCTGTGGGTAACACATAAATACTATAAACAAACAAACAAACAATCACAAATGCCATGCTGGAGGGTAAAATGGAGTGATTAATTTTCTAAAAGTCCATTTTCAAAGTTATGGTGGAGAAAATCAGTTTGATTTGCAACCATATATCACTTTAAAAAGTAAAACATTGAACACTGAGTAATTAATCAAATGCTATGTTCAGAAATCTAGAACCTGCTCATACTCTAAGTCCTTGGTGTTTTTGTTGGTTGTTAAATCTAATGAAAGGACTGCAGTTTGTTCAAGATGTAAAGAAAACAAAATTATGGAAAAGTTTAATTCATCATCATGAACTGCACTGGCCACTCACTTCTACTGAATGAGGAAAGGGGAGAAAAACAAATGATTATGCTTAGCAGGCCATATTAAGTCAGCCTGAGGGTTCATAGCACCATATGAGATTTAGAGAACAAAAGACTTTGATAGCAGATAACTTAATTATCTGCCACTATCACTTTAGAATGCCTTTTAAACATGTCCAAAATGTCTACCAAAATTTTCAGCAAGAGTGACAGCAAATTTTTAAGTACGGATAAAAATGGAGCAGTCTTTCTGGAATAAAACACTTGACAGACAATGATAAATTACCTTATTATACTCATTCGCATGACAAATGTACTTGATCAGGGCTTCTTGGGAATAGTTGATCCTATCTAGGGGCAAAGCTAGAACAGAAATGTAAGCTAACTACTAATCAGAATAATAGAAGAGCATTGCACAGGTTTATATCCTAACCAATTGTTTATGTGTACAGCAGACACTTAGGCATAACATGCCTGCTCATATTCTTCACATAATTTGAAAAGAATATTTACACCATAATTAGAGCATGATATTCTGGAGTCTTCGAGACTTGACCATATAACACCTATCTTGAAAGATCTACACTGGCTCCCAATCAGCTTCCGGGCATAGTACAAGGTGTTGGTCATTACCTTTAAAGCCCTACATGGCTTGGGTCTGGGTTACTTACAGGATCACATCTCCCTATACAATCCGCCCCGCACTCTTAGAACAAGTGGGAAGAATTTGTTGGAGATACCATCATCCAAGCACGTTTCTACTTCCCTAAAGGCATTCAGCATAGCTGCCCCTAGACTTTGAAATGGACTCCCAGAGGAGACCTGCCTTGTTACATCCTTAGAAACCTTCAAGAAGGCGGTAAAGACATAGCTCTTCCACCACGCTTATCCTCCTGACCTACTATGAAGACCACTAGCATGGAACGAGACCAGCTGACCCTGTGATTGATTGTTGTTAAGGTTTTTGGTTCTTATGCTTTTATGTTTTTATCTTAATTGTGGTTTTAATGGTGCAGTGACTAGCGCTGCAATACTGTAATTGTAATTTTAACTTTGTTGTGAACCCGCTTCGATCCGTTGGGAGAGGTGGCAAGATAGAAATAAAAAATATTACTACTACTACTACTATTATTATTACTGTATTAGGCAAACAAACAGAGAGTTGGGTTTGCATGCTGAAATGAAACACCCCCAAAGCAGTGAGACTTACATTAGTGATAACTAAATTTGGTGATGTTGATTTCAGTGGGACCAGTCTGACTATGGTCCAAAACACACTGCAGAAATAATCCAGTTCAAGATGACTTTAATTGTCCTGGGTCAGTGCTTGGGAATCCTGGGAATTGTATTTTATTGTGGCACCAGAGCTCTCTGAGAAAAAAGGCTAAATCTCTCACGAAACGAGTTTCCAGAATTCCCTAGCATTGAGCAAGGGCAGTTAAAGTGCTCTAAAACTGGATTGCTTCTGCAGAGTGTTTAGGACCTCTGACTAAAGTCTGATCTGCACTGCAGACATAATGCAGTTTGACTAAGGTTGTCTACACTCCTTGACAGGTAGGAAGACAGAGTGGGGATGCAAAGCAGCTTGCTGCTACCAGTGAGGCTTGGAACAGGAAATGAGGAGAGGATGGTATGTGTAGCCCAAAACATATGCCAATGTATTTTGTTGTCAGAGACATCCATGACTCAGTGGCAACCCATTTGTAACACCAATAAAATTAATATCAAAGGACCAATGAACGTAAGTGACAATAGCTTCCTTGGAAATATCGTCTTCATATCACTGATGACAACATCAGGAGAACAACCATTGCTTTGAGAGAAAATCTTTTTCATGAAAGAAGAGTCAAGTGGTAGTCAGCAAAACATTACATTTGTGGGATACTCCTGACTACTACAGGGCAATTAGTGAAAACTGTTGAGGCCTAAATAGCCTAAAGAGACCATATCCCATCTTGGAAGCTTCGATGGGAGACTACCAAGAAATACCAGGTGGCTTTTAAATTGATCTAGACAGCTGCAGCTAACACATATGTAACACTAATAAAATTATTATCAAACAATATATATTTTATCCCAGAAGGAGGAACTGGTGACACCACCTCAGAGGCAGCTCTGGCCTAAGAAAACCCTGTGAAACATATGGGTTTGCCATAAGTCAGCAAATAACTTGAAGACACACACACACCCCTAATGTTAGAAAAATCTGCATGTCTTATTAGAGCCTTTAGCAACTCTCCATTGTCTTCATTTCCTTCTCATTGGTATGGCAGTTGCAAAAACACTCCCCTGTCCATTCATGAGCATCAATATATGATTTGTCAATGGTTTAAAATAAGCCTGGATAATTGTTCCATATCACTCGGCAGTGGACAGTAGATTATCATTACTTACTTGATCAATGTCTTTCACTGTTTAACTTGTAATGTCACTGTTTTCATGTCCTTCGCTGTTTAGCCTTTCTTTAGAAAGAATATATGCTTCTGACACATGGGCTAGAAATTCTGTAGCCTTCCAGATTTTGTTCAACTGGAAGAAGCTAAATTGGCTGGGAGCTACATTTCAACATTTGGAAAGCTACATAATTCCTGTTCCTGTTCCACTCTTTATTGATAACCTTTGGAATGTACTTTAAAGTGCATAAAGTAAAATATTAGTCTTAACAAGATGTTCATGTTTGAAATGATATGATAATTCTTTTGTACTTAGGGAGAAAATATTAAGATGTGTTATATTTTTGTTGCTGTCATGAATATTTTATCTGATCAGTTATGTGTGAATATAAAGAGTTGGCAGTTGTACATGGAGGTATGTGATGTGGTATGGAGGTTTTGGGGTGCCCAGGGTGGCCTTGCCCAAGATTCCCCATTTGCCATGACTGGCCACCGGTGACACTTTCACCTAAGGATGCTATGGAACAGAGAACAATGGGTCAGGCCACAGGAAAGTGTAGAGGATAGTCAGTGAGGACAGAGAGAAGGAGCCATGTGTAGGCTTGCCATATCCCGCCTGGGGGCGGGACTTTCCCGGTTTGGGGCATGGCCACACGGTCCCGCCCCGGTTTGGCCCCGCCCCCGGGACCCCCCCCCACCGACGCCAGGCAGGGAAAAGAGCCTCGCCTCAGCAAGGCTCCTTCCCTGCTTGGCCTCCTCCGCCGGCCAGGGAGGTGGGCTGGGAGGGCCAGGGGAAAGGGTCTCGCCTCGGCAAGGCCCCTTTCCCCTCCCTTGCTGCTTTCCCCGCCGGCCACGGAGGCTTCAAGGCAGGGACGAAGGGTCTTGCCTCGGGGAGACCCTTTTCTCCCTCCCTTGCTGCTTTCCACGCCGGCCAGGGAGGCTTCAAGGCAGGGAGGAAGGGTCTCTCCGTGAGGGGAGACCCTTTTCCTCCCTGCCTTGAAGCTTCCTCCGCCGGCCAGGGAGGCTTCAAGGCAGGGAGGAAAGGGCTCTCCGTGAGGGGAGTCCCTTTTCTCTCTGCCTTGAAGCTTCCTCCGCCGGCCAGGGAGGCTAGAAGGCAGGGAGGAAGGGTCTCTCCATGAGGGGAGACCCTTTCCCTCCCTGCCTTGAACCTTCCTCTGCCGGCCAGGGAGGCTTCAAGGCAGGGGAAAGAGTCTTTCTTCTTCTTTCTCCTCCTCCCCTTCTTCTGTCTCCTCTCCTCCTCTTCTTCTTCCTCCTCTTTTTCCTCTTCTTCCTCCTCTTTTTCCTGTTCTTCCTCCTCCTCCTCTTCTTCTCCACCTCATCCTTTCCCTCTTCCTCCCCTTTTTCTTCCTCTTCCTCCTCCCCTTTTCCTCCTTTTCTTCTTCTCCGCTTCCTCCTCCTCTGCTTCTTCCACTCTTCCTCCTCTTCTGGTTTTTGGCCAGAAAGGGAAGCACATTTCTGCCATCTGTCTTGGAATAATGCCAAATGTCCTCCATTTTTATCATGCCTAAGAAACATGCATTTATATGAAATTAAAAAAAAAAAAAACATCAATTTTTGAGTGTCCTCCATTTTTCAAAATGTGTCCTCCATTTGAAAATTTTGTCCTACATTTGTCGTACATTTGTCCCAGTTTGGAGGTCCTGACTTATGGCAACCCTAGCCATGTGAAAAGGTTAAGGATGCCAGGCCACGGGAAAGGGAAGAAGAGGACAACAACTGAGAGGCAAGAGGTGCATAAAGAGAATGGAAGGGTTGGAGGATAGGAGGAATGGATGGGTACAGGGCAAGGTGGACAGGGTAAGGTCTCAGGAGACAGAGGCCAGAGGGGATGTGGCTGTGAAAAGTGCAAGTTGAGACCAGCCAACAGGGGAGGTGGAGGCCTAGATAGGGCGAGGAACTCCCACAGAACTGTTGAACTGTGGGGATGAGAAGGAGCCTAGGGAGTTCCAGAGACCCGTGGGAAAGGTGGTAGGGGATCCTACGGGAGGCTTGTCTCAGAGGTGATAGCCAGAATGGAGAAAGGGGGCCTGAGAACCCAGGAAGAAGAGGGGCACTTTTGTTATGAGCTTCGAAGAGCCAAGGACATCCATCAGGGAGGCTGAGGGAGAGGGCAGAATGTCCCCCGTGCCCTGTACCTCATTCTAGGTTGACCACACCACAAGACAGCACCCCTTAGATGGCAGGGGTCAGGTGGTTGTGTGTCTGGGATGTCTGGGAAAATGAGAAGGCAGGTCTAAGAGCTAGGGAGCCAGACAACCCCAGGAATTGGGTTGGGGTTCAGAGTAGAAGGATAAGCAGAGGTGAAGACACACCTGATGTCAAGGGGTTAAGGGGAAGCCACACTGTATCCCTTAAAAATTGTTATTAAAATTTTCCTTGACGCATGCTTGACTTTCAATGATTCTTGTGGCACATTGGAAGCACATGTCAGACCTGGCCCTGCCCCAGCTATGGCACAGATGGGCGCTACAGTAGAATTACTGCAATTGTGCATGCATGTCAGGGTGCATCCACACAGTAGAAATAATGTAGCTTGCCATCACAAAGTGCTGTACTACAATCTTACGGAATCCTAGGATTTGTAGTTTTAGATGATCTTTAGCCTTGTCTGCCAAGAGTGCTGGTGCATCACATAACTACAAATCCCAGGATTCTGTAGGATGGAGCCATGACAGTTAAAGTGGTGTCAAGCTGCATTATTTCTACAGTGTACCTGCACCTTGAATGTAGTAAAGTATGATGATGAAGGCTTGAATGATGAAAGCTTGACTGTTATTGCTTTTTGTAAGTACTTCAGAACTCTTTTCATCCATTTAAGTCTGCAATTTAATACACAGTTATCCAGGAGTAAGACTTATTGAACTGTATAGGGATCACCTCTGAGTAGACAAAGATTGCCCTGTAAGACAATTAAAGAAGGTTATATAAAACACTTTCTCAATAAATGTTTTAGTGCAAGCATAAGAGAAAAGTGTGAGCATTGCTAATTGAAGGAATTTATTTGAGTCCCATACTTATGTGTGCCTAGTACTTCAGCTGTAAATTACTCGCTCTTGTTCAGCTTCATTTGGTGGCTATTCCATTTGTAAACTTCAAAGTCAACTCAAAGTCATGCTCACAGAAAGAAGATGCTTGTCACACCAACAAGTCTGACCAGTTCAAGTGATGTGAGCAAATTTGACATTTGTGCTGCATGGAACACTAGTTCCTTATGCTTGTTCCAGGAATTCAGACACTCTAAGCTTGCTGTGGCTGTGGCTGCCGTGTGCCATCTAAGATGGCTTCATGTGTCAGAGGGGGCATGCACACCACAGGTTTGCCAACCCAGAAATACACCATCCCCTTCAACTGTCACAGTTTAGCAGTAATAGTCCTGTTTAATCCTCCATCATCCCTTTTCTGCTGCTTTTAAAATGTCAAAATGTATCTTTCTTCATCCCATTTTGCTGGATTTCTACTTCATCCTTATCTTAGTTGAAGTGCTCCAAATCAACTTCAAAATGCAAAATAGTTTGCATTTGATTAACTTAGTGGCAGAAGAAGAGAGGAGGGGACAGAATCTTGCCCTTCCCAGTAGACAAAGGCAAAAAGAATTCCTGTTCTTTCTTTTGCTTTTGTTTTTCTTTCTTTCTTTCTTTTTTGCCAGTTTGATCACAATCTGATGTTACTTGGCCAAATGTGTCTTTGGGGTTAAACAGACTACCCTTTTGTGTCAGCATCGGGCTTCCTGCTGCCTGGCTGCCCATATGTCAGGCAGTTTCTGGGTATCTTGTGGGCATGGCGATTACATGCTGCAAACCACCAACATGCTAGGATGTCATCACAGGGCTGAAGAAGAGCTGGTGATAGAGGCTTATCTGCGGCCAAAAAAAGGAGTGATTGAAAACCACTTCTTTGATTGGGGCCATGGCATGTGGCTGCCACAGCCCCAATCCATCTTCAGGTGGGGTGCCTTCATGCCACCCGGGCCATCTATTTTGGCCCTTTGTTTTCAAGTGTGAAATTTTGGACAGTATGAGACAGTATTCAATAATAGTATTTAATAACATATTTAACTAGTATTTAATAATGGCATAGCAACTTATATATGATGTGACAAACTTCTTTCCTGAGACATATTTCAACTGGCAGAGTGCCCAACTTGACAGTCTCAAGGTAGAAATGACCTTCCTCCCCCTTTCCACTGAAGTCCTCTGATGCCCCTCAACGTGCCCGTGGAGGGCTAAAAAATCCTCTTTGGCAGTGTGTGACAAATACAGTGGAGTGTTGGATTTAGCCCTTGTTGTCCCACCATAAAATATACATAATAAATTAAGCATTTCATAGAGAGAAACATTTCTTTCTAAGACCTGTTACAAATTACTTGGGAGTAGCAATGGGTTTTAAGTAAGTATAGATGTGCTCAAAACTGGATCCATCCCTTTGGAAATGTGAACACCTTCTAATCCAAGATACTGCCTGTTTGGAAAGTAATTTTCATTCTCCATCTTTCTCCTGCTCTGTGTGTGTGATTGAGCGAGCCTAATCTTGATTTTGTTAACACAGAAGAAAACCCGATTGATTCCAGTGGGTGTTACTCCCATTCACTTAGAATTGCAGTCCAAACTGGTTTAAAGGGTACTCTGGTTGACTAACCCCAAATCACTCAACTAGTAATGAAAGAGAGGAGGGACAACAAGTGCTTCCATTTACATAAGAGATAGTATAGCATATTGAGATCCTCAGTAAGCAGCTTTGAAATACAACAAAGAGCATGCATTGCATTTTCGTGAAGTGTAGATACTATCTGATATCATTTTTTTTGTATTTGATAGTCATTTAGAAAACCTCCTGTTAAAGTAAAAGTCAAACACCCAAAGGGATATTATTCCTTTGTCTAAGCAAAATTTTATCCCGATGCATCACTTCTTATCTGAAGGAGCTTGAAAGCAGTGAGGGGGTGGATGGAAAGCAGTGTTTCAAGAATAACTAGAACATGCATTTTTTTCTTCATTATATATGTTGAGAGTCAGCAATGTGTACTGGTTTGGGTGTTGGACTAAGAGACTGGGAGAGCAGGGTTCGAATATCTGCTTAGTCATGTAAACCACTGGCTGACCTTGTCAAGTCACACTCTCTCAGCTTCAGAGGAAGGCAAAGGCAAACTCCTTCTGAACAAATTCTGCCAAGAAAACCATGAGGCAGGGTCGCCATCAGTCAGAAATAATTTGAAGGCACACAATAATGATATGCTACAATTTTAATAGTTGGACCTAAAATGAACCTATTCATAAAACTGGTAGATGTTTGTGGTGGATTTTGTAGTTTAATCAACCCAGTATTATAATTGCCTGGCAATTATCACAGTTTCTAAATGTTTGAAAACTGAGCTTGCTGTGAGAGAGGTGATTACAGCATCACCATTTTAGTACTTTGGGGTAAGTATGGAACTTCAAATATAGTGCAGCATGAAGGTTGTTCTACTGTAAACTGAAAAAATTAGAAAATATTGGGTGGTTTTTAAAAACTATATTCTATATGACACAAAAGAAACATACAAGGTCATACCAGTGGTCCATTTAACTCACCTGGTGTTGTAGAGACATTGACAAATGAGATTTACAAGATTACCTCTCTGCTCCCATTCATCCTTGTTAATACTCACTAGCTGAGGTTGAATGAAATAGTGTCCATCTGCCTGTAGAACATACACCACTAACAGAATGGTTTCATCTTTATACTGGCAACCCTCTCATTGCACCTTAAAACTGTTCCAGAGAATTACGGGACATTTGAGAAAAGACTTTTGTCAGGAGGAATCAGGAAAGAAAGCGGAAAGTGAAACCCATGTGGTTTCCCACCCTTGTCTCTTCAGGAAAAGAAATAGCACATATGCTCGAGCCCCATTACAAGTAATGGGGCTCGTGCTTGCAGTGGTGCTGGGTGGAGACTGTGGGCATGCCATGGGCACACATGCAATTGTTTCTTCCGGCACTGCTTTCAATGTCTATGCAATCACAGAGAAAGAAAAACAAACAGTCCCCTTAGAGAGAAATACAGACATGTCAATGTCTGGTTGCTTTGTTTTCATCATAGTACATTGCATTGCATCATACATTAATTACATTACATGTTATCAAAAAAGAAGGTCTGAACCTCATGATTTGCATCTCTGTGGGCCTGAACCGACTGGCCAAAATAAAGCTGCTTCGGGTCACTTTGGAGGTATGTTGTTTAAATGACACACACATCTTAAGAGGCCGGAAAACTGTGCCAAAGCTACGCTACAGTCCTTAGGACTGGTGTATGGCTTTAGCATAGCTCCCAGCCTCTTAGGATGCATGCATAATTTAAACAGCATACTTCCAAAGTGTCCCAAAGCAGCTTTCTTTTGGTCTGTCTCTTCAGGCACTATAACAGGCTTTTTAGTCATTAACACATACAGAATATTACCAACTTAAACAATATAGCTTAGTCATTTACCATCTCACTTGTTGAAGAACTTTGGCCCGGTCCAGACCAGTGCTTTGCACTGGCCTGGCCATGTACTGGGGTTGCATGGGGGCGGAGCATCTGCACGCCCTGCAACCCTAGTATTGGGTGGCGGCGTTATCATGGTGGCCTCTTATCCACACGGTGGCTGCCATGATGACATCACACACGTGCTGTGTCCAAATGGTGCAGCATGTGCATGACATCTCCATGCCTCCCCAGACCGCTTACAACAACCTGGGCACAGCATGGGAAGCCATTTTTGGGCACTGCATTGTTCCTGCAGCAACCAAACAGGTGCGGGAATGATGGCAGGGAGAAAGGGTCCTAAAAAAAATATTAAACCAAAAAAGAAGAATTAAAAACATCAGTATACAAATACACTAAAATGAGATAGAAATTTCAAGCAGAGTCCGGGTAGGGTAAAAGACAGAAGATGAAGGATGAAGGGAGAGAGAGGGGGAGGCAGGTCAGCAAAGGAGTTATAGTCTGGAAAGGCCTGCCAGAAGAGATCTGCCTTAATAGCCTTTGTGAAGTTTTCCAAGGTGGTAATTTGACAGCTCTTGTCCGGCAGGTCATTCCAGAGTCTAGAAGTGGCTGATGAAAAGGATCCCTGGGTCACTGCTGAAAGTCTGGTCCTCTTAGGTTGTAGCAGATTCTTCCTGGAGTGCGGTGCAGATTATATGGGTGTAGGTACCCCCACAAGAAGTCAGGACTGAAGCCATGTAGAGCTTTAAAGGTTAAAACCAACACCTTGTATCTTGCTCAGAAACTAATAGGCAGCCAGTGAGGGGATTTTAAAACTGGTGTGATGTGGGCAGATCTAGATGTACCAGTAACCAACCTGGCTGCCATATTCTGTACCAAGTGAGGTTTCTGAACTTGACACAAGGGTAGCCCCATGTAGAGCGCATTACAGAAGTTGAGCTGAGAGGTTACCAGCGCATAACAAGTACTCCTGACTGTTGCATCCACCTGAGCTGTCAGATGAAGGGACGAGTGACCCCATCCAGAACTGTCTGGCATAACTCCATTCCCGGATTGGGGGTCCCTATTACAAGTACCTCTGTCTTACCTGGATTCAACTTAAGTTTGTTTCCCTCATCTAGTCCATTAACGCATTAAGACAGACATTCAGAGGAGAGATGCCATCCTTAGTCGGTGCATCAGTCTGAGACATAGATAATACCCACCGAATGATCTTGCCCAGCGGCTTCATGTAAATGTTGAACAGCATTGGGGAAAGAATCGTGCCTTGAGGAATGCCTGACTTAAGCTCCCTCCTGGCCGAATAACTGTCTCCAAGCGACACCATCTGGAATCTGCCTGAGAGGTAGGATCGGAGCCATTGCAAAGCAGAGCCTTCAATTCCCAACTCTCAGGCATTCCAGAAGGATACCATGGTCAATGGTATCGAAGGCCGCCGAGAGGTCCAAGAGCACCAACAGGGTCACACTTCTCCTGTTGGTGCCCAGATGGAGATCATCGACTAAGGCAACCAAGGCCATCTCAATTCCGTAACCTGCCTTATATTCAGTTTGAAGTGGATCTAGAAAATCCGTTTCTTCCAAAACTGTTTGGAGTTGAATGGCAACTGCCCTCTCAATTACCTTGCCTAAGAATGGTAACAATGAAACAGGCCTGTAGTTGTTTCTGTCCAGGGGGTCAAGGGAAGGCTTCTTTAAAAGTGGTTTAACCACTGCCTCCTTAAGGCAGTGAGGGAGGTAGCCTTCCCTAAAGGAAACATTAATTATGTTTTTCAATAGCAACATGATGGTATCTCACCCCTGGACGGCTAGCCAGGATGGGCAAGGATTGAGAGAGCAAGTCGTCTTTTTTATACAGCCAAGAAGCTTGTCCACATCCTCGGTACTAACTTATTCAAACTGATCCGGAGTAACAGTATAGGTGGAGGTGCTGGATACCTCTCCTTTTTTTTTCCAGCATAAGAATGTGTGAATCAAGAAAATACAGTCTATAGTGTACAAACATCTGATAAATACGTCTTGAAAATGAGTGTTACACTTGTGAAAATGAAGGTGCCCCCATGAGTTGGATAATGTTACTGTTGAAGAAGAGCTATCTCAGATGCAGTCTAATGTATACCACTTTTGATTGTAGAAAAGTTATATAAATGTGATATAAATGTGATATTACTCTTTTGTATTTTTAAATTATAAATTATAAATTAATAAATATTAGTGTCATTTGAAGCATTGCATAGTAGTGGTGTTCTTATCCCCTCATTTTCTAGGTTTATATCTGAATTTGTATTTGGCCACGTTTACTATGCATTTTAGAAGAGTGTCATTACCGAAGCAGCACACAGTGGCATGTAGAAAATTGTCCCTTTATTGAACAATTGCCTTTTTACTGAGGATTTGGAAAATTAGGATAGATTCTGATCAATCTTTCTGCTGTGCCTCTCCTGGCTATAAAGCATTAGAGAAAGGCAGTTGGACAAAATAAACCAATTGGTTCTTTGATTAATTATTTGTAGCATTAATAAAATAGCTTGCATTAAGAGAACTGATTTCATTTGCCATATAACTGTATGAACCTAACAAAAATACTTTCTTTTGTGTTTTGTAGGTAAGATAATAAATGATTCTTCAGTATATTCAGACTCAGAGAAGGTGAACCAATTTCAGGTATATTATACATTTATGATGATGTGAATGCTAACCCCTTTTAAATGCTTCTTTACATAAATGTAAATATTCAGTATAAAAACTTGAATTGCCAGGTTGTTCAGTATTACTATTATTGCTGCTAATATAACAGATATATGATAATACTGTAATATAATTACTATTAGTAGTAATTATAATGGGCTGTATTCCATGCAGTATTACTAGGAAACTAAGTAATATAGTCTCTTGGAATATATGTAGAAGACATATGAGACACAGCTTCAGTGCATTTATGTGAGTACTAAAGCGTCATAGAGTCAACTTTACTTGTGTGTATCAGATTATACATATGTTGAACACAAAACAGGAAAGGCATTTTAATAAAAAATAAAATGTTGAAGTTGGCATAGTAGCTCTATACATAAGTCTACTTTGGAAATCAGTTTCATATGGGAATTAGCCCCTATATTGTTTATAAAGAATTGTGCATATTTTAAAATGTGAAGTTTATTCTTTTGTATATAAGCATGAATTTAATTTAATATAGATATAAATACAATAAATAGATAAGATAACATGGTATTACATTTTATATTTAACCTTCTTTAACTTCCATTTGCCCTTGAAGGAAACACTGTGTCACAGAGAAAAATGAGTTCTGATGATCTGATGTGTGTGTTTTAATATAATAATAATAATAATAATAATAATAATAATAGTAATAATAACAATAAATCTTTATTTTTATACTGCTTTTCCTTGGAGATCAAAGCAGTTCACAGGCAAATACAGATGTAAACACAGCATAATATACAGTAAAAACATTCCACTAAAAACCTGGTATAAAAACATCCTAATAATTGGGGTCATATCATTTTCCAGTATACACATAGAGAGATGCACCCTACTAGGTTGGATTGGTGCTTTTCCATTTGTAGAGGTGGCTTAGCCTAAGGAAAGTCCTCTGTTTATAAAGGCAAGCTAATCCTGGGAGGCATTTACCCGTATGGCTACTACACATATGCTCTGGAAGGTTAGATGAATGCATACTAAAAATGTGTACATTTAAAACTTCACACAAGAACGTTCTCAAAATGTTTTATTCAGTGGAAAACACCTTAAAAAGTATGCATCCCACCCCCCACCCCCCGGTACATACATATGTATAATATGGGATGAAATAAGTTGCAGTCTTGTATGCAAGTAAAATGGAATTAAATTAAGACATGAAAATGAGACACAGGGGTGCTTTCTGCACCGCCATTTGGGACGTCCGGAGGACGTCCCATTTTAAAAAAGGGGCGTCTCTTATAGACGCCCCTGGGCCTAGTACGGACTCCGTCCGTACAAGATGGCACCAGCCCTTCTACATGGCCAGCGCCATCTTTGCGTATCGGACGCTGAGCGTCCGTACGCGTCACGTCGCTTGTGACGTAGCGAGTGCACCCCTGGCGCCTCGCTACGTCGCAAACGCGACGGAAAAAGAAGCTCCATTTTGGAGCTTCTTTTTCGGTCCGCGCGGGAGTCGTGCCGTGTGAAGGCTCCGGATCCCCCGCGGACCTACTGGCGGCGGCGGCAGAGCGCCGCAAAGTGGAGGTATGTACCCCGCCATAGAGAAATTGCATTTTGGCAGATTCATCCAAATAAGGGCTGTTGGGATTAACCAATAATTTATATCTCCATGGATGTATGACTATGTACATTATCTGCGAGTATATGTCTTTCCTGCTAGTTCAGAGGGATTGTGCAGTCTCGGTATTTTCATTCTGATCCGATGTTAATTATATGAATAGGATGAACTGAAATAAAAGTGATGTAAGGTTGAATTGACATTTTGGACAAAGAATTAGGAAATGTCTGGTTAAGGAATGTGATCCTCTGCTGCCTTTTGAATAAAAAAAATGCATTCTGATCAAACTAGCAGTTACAGTCTGTTGTTCAGACTCAATAGGGACTCAGAGCGACTGCGGGGGTGGGGGGTTGATAAACATTGGTCTTCTGCAGGAGAATTGTGGGTCCAGATCAATTATGGATTCCTGATAGCTCTTGGAGAGTTTCCTGTTGCCTTAGCAGGTGATCCTTTGAAAGCCCTGGGTGATCTCTGGAAGGGTGAAATGGCCAGGGCAGAAGCCCCTAACACCCACTCCCATGGACTACAGTCAAGCAAGCTCCCTAGTTCACTAGGGAACTGGTTGTGATCAAACAAGTGGGATGGAAATGAGAGCAAAGATGGTGGAAGACTTGGAGTGAGTCCAACAGAACACAGGCTACAGCTCATTGGAAGGCCTATGCCATGGCAATAGTGGCAGTGAAGAAATTATACTTCTCTGCCACCATTGTGTCTGCACTGTATTGTCCATCAAAGATGTTTTCAGTGGTCACAGGGCTTTTACACTCTGGAGCACCAGAAGCAAATGAAGATAACTCAACAGCCCACTCTGATGAGTTCGCAAGGCACTTTATAGTCAAAAATCATTTAGATCTGCTCTAAGTTGGATGCTTTCATTAAGTCCAATGATGTAATATTGGTACCTTCTTGCCCTGTATTATTAGGTAAGTTTCAATTTGTGCAGGCTGAGTTTGTGGACATAATCCTTAGAGAAGTGAGAGCCACCACATGTATACAAATCCATGCCCTTCCTGGCTTCTGAAAATAGCTTGAGGGAGACTGGCTGAGTGGGGATGTGGAGTGGTGAATGCTTCACGGCAGCAAGGGGATTTCCATCCTGCCTAAAGGAGGCTGTGGTGAGGCTGTTACTAAAAAAAAGTCTACCTAGATCCCACCATTCTGAATAATTATAAGCCAAACACTAACTTTCTGTTTGGGTTCAGGGTTCTGGAGCATGTGGTTGCTTCCCAGCACCAGGGGTTTCTGAATGAGATGGATTATCTAGATTCATTTCAATCTAGTTTTAGGCCTGCCTGTGGGACTGAGATAGCATGGGTCGTCTTGGTGGATGATCTATGCAGGGAACTGCATAGGAGGGGTGTGTTCCTGTTGGCTCTGCTGCATTCAGTACCATCAGCCATGGTATCCTTGGCCAACACTTTGGGATGAAACTTGGGGGCACTGTTACACAATGTTTCTGGTCTTTTTTGGATAAGCAAGCTCAGAAGGTGGTAATGAGGGACTTCTGTTCAACTCCCTGGCCATTGGCCTGTGAACTCTCTCAAGGATCTTTTTTCTTCCCCATGCTGTTTAACATCTACATGAAACCACTGGGGGAGATAATCTGGAGTTTTGTAGTGTGGTATCATCAATATGCTGATGGCACCCACTTCTTTCTCTTCTTCCCATCTGATTCCAAGGAAGCTGTCTCAATTCTACACCAACGAAGTGGTGAAACAGATGGGCAAAATAATGTGACTCCCAGCTGTTTTGAAGGTTAGACATTTTTATGACACATGCCTCAAAGGTTGGTGGGAAGTGGAATGAAGCCATGCTCTGGGCCCAAAAACCAGGGCAAAAAGAAGCTGGGATATTCTGGATTAGCTCAGAAAATGTGCACCTTTGCACCTGCATATAAACAGTCTGGCATCACTGTAGGGCTGTGACAAAGTAAAAAAGTGAAAATGCAACAACTCCAATGGATGTTATTACAGCATACACAAACAAGACATTGGGGGGGCATGTATGGGAGGCCTCTATGATTGTGCTTTGCTAATGCATCACACAGTGCTGTATGGATGACTGGTACAGGCAGAGAATCACACATCTGACTGTGCCTGATCAAAGGGGTGGCCAGACAAGGGATGCACTTTGAGGGTGGAAGTGGTACCTTTGTATGACAGTGTACATGTATGGTATGGAGGCAAAAAATATAAAATACCAAGCAAAGTAGTTTGATGCAGCACTGTGTGGTCTGCCATAAGTATTTGGCCTGCATTGGGAGCAGGCCATGCAGACAGGAGGGTTTCAACCCACTTCTGAAAAAACAGGATTTAGCTGTTTTACCTGCCTGTCTGCTCCAGCCCTAAGAGAGATTTAGATTCAAAGCAACTTCAACTGGCCTACTAAAATCCCCACTGGCCCTCAACTGTCTTTCAAGATATACTTCTGAATGACTTTCAAAGTAAAATAACTGATACAGTAGAGAAAGGGTGGGAAAAATGAGGCCTGTGGGGTGCATGTTGCCCTTAGGACCTTAAAAGCAGCCCTGGAAGCTGGGATAATTTTAACCCTCCAAATGGCCCAATCAATTTAAAAAAACTGGCTGTAAAAACAGCTATTAATTTCTTCCACACCCAAGAGCACCACTTACTCTGAAAAAAAAATGCACAAAGGTAAAAAAGACAGCCAGAAGTGATGCAACATAACTTCCAGCATGCCGAAATGTGATCGTGCAGTCTACAGGGAGAGATGGAGGAGAGTGGCTCCTGCAGTTCCTCAATCTTACGAATCTAATGAGTTTTATCTAATGTTTTATACTCCGGTGGGGGCAAATCAACTGATAAGGCTTTGTGGAAACTGTCCTGTTTGATAGAAGTTTAAATGCTTGCAGAGTCTAATGGTTTCTCTTTTGTACGAATGCAGAATTATATTTGTTTGGTTATACTTGTACCTCATTCCAAGAAACATTTTCTTGTTTTATTCTTGTAACATGCTATGAAGCTATCCAGTGGCTTTAATGGCTGACTGATAGGTTGATATTTGACCACTCCAGTTTAAGAAGAGCAGTCATAGAATCATAGAGTTGGAAGAAAACACAATGCCTTTCAGGAATACAAAAGCAAACACCCCCGACAGATGGCTATCCAGCCTCTGTTTAAAAACCTCCAAAGGAGACTCCACCACTTTTTTTTTTTTTTGCCTACCCCAAACTACTTCCAGGTGGTATATGGGAAATTGGCTGGGGTGGTGTCTAAATAGGAACTGATTTGGCTTAAATATTGAATTATTAATTTGCAATTTAAAAGTTGAATTTGGCATAAATAAATTAATTATATTTCAGCGAGCACCTTGGACACGATTTGAATGGAAGAGATGTTTTTGGAACCATCTCTTTAGGCCTTGCGACTTAGGGGATGGCAGAAAGAAATTGCCCTTAGGTCTGGCTTGAAAGGAAAATCCCAACTTTAATCTTTTCAGATTGGGACCTTTGGGTTAGACATCCTGATGTGGCCAGCCAACGAATAACCCAGATTTTGAGTTATCATTGAGGGCTCTGGTATTATCTACCAAATGAGCTGAAGCAGTGGTCTGACAGAAAGACACCAGCTATAGCTTCTCCCACACTTGGTTATTCTTTGAAATGGTTGCATTTCCGTTAAGAAATGTATAAATACCTCAATAAATGGCCCTGTTTTATTCCCATTCTTGTGCTTGTCTCATTATTTCTGGGGTTGTGCTGTGTTCCACTCTCGAGGGAGTGTGTTCTACTCTCGTACAGCTCTTACTGTTTAGGTGGAACCTCATTTCTTGTAGCTTACATCCATTGCTCTGGGTCCTATTCTCTGAAGCAGCAGAAAACAAGCTTGTTCCACCCTCAATTGGACATCCCTTCAAATATTTGAATAGGGCTATCATAGCACCTATTAACCTTCTCTTCTCCAGGCTAAACATACCCAGCTCCCTAAGGCCCTGTACAGATGGGCCTGATAGCACGTATTCAGTACATGCTAGGGTTGCCTGGGAGCGTCCTTTAAAGATGCTCCCTAACCCTAGTATGTACTGAGTATGTCAAAATGGTGACGTCCTGTCTACATGGGTGCCACCATTTTGACGTAAAGGCTGCGTCACATCCAAAAGGCATGGCACGGCTGTTATGTGCTGGTGCCGCTGAAAGGCGCTTGTGGTGCCATTTCAGCGGTGCTGAAAGGAGCTCTAAATGGAGCTCCTTTCATGCTGCGTATCACTGGCCCGGCCTTTACATGGCTGCACCAGCAATACTGAAGAGAAAAGGGCCGAGTGGCCCCTTTCTCTCTGTCCCCGCCACTGGCCTCCGGGGCTGCCACTATGGTAGTTCAGGCCCCAATCTGTCAGGGAAAGGGGTAGATGCAGGCCACCCTAAAGGGGCGGTCTGTATCCCGCCTCATAGGTCTCCCATAGTTTTAGTCCAATACTCAAACCATTCAGATAAATAGTTTTAAGAGCTCGGTGTATCCATATATATATTTTTCAGTATGTCATCTGCACTTGCTCTCAACACCAATAGAAAATTAGAACTAGGCAAGTAAGAAGCTATAGCTAAAAACATCCCTCCAGGGGTTAATTCTCTATGGCGCATTACAGACTGCCCCTTTGGGGTGGCCTGTACCCTTCCCTTTCCCCAACAGATAGGGGTCTCGGCTGCCAGAGCGGCAGCCCTGAGGACCTGATCCACTGCTTTTCCAGCCCCAAGGACACCCCAACAGTGGTGGGGAAAGGAGAAAGGGGCTGCTCGGCCCCTTTCTCTTCTGTGACGCTGGTGCAGCCGTGTAAAGGCTGCACCAGCAACACAAACCCTGCGCCGCGGAAAGGGTGCCACAGTTGTCCTTCTGTGGCACCAGGACATCACGTCCGCACCACCCTATTTGGAGGCGGCGCAGTTGTGACGTCCTAATGGCGGCGCCCATGTAGAATGGGCGCCACCATTTTGTACATAATGTGTATGTACTAGGGTTGGGGGCATCTGAAAGAGACACCCCCAGGCAACCCCAGTACGTACACAATATGTACTAAAAGGCCCTTCTGGAAAAGGCCTTTATTATCTAATTTGTTAAGGCCTTTATTATCTAATTTGTCGTTGGAACTTTCCAAAAAAAAAAAAAAAAGATTCACTTGTGTCACAGTTTTTACTATTTTCCACTAGAAGTGAATCCAAGTCAAAAGTCAGAATAGAAGAAAGTGTTCCTTCATTTGTATTACCACTTAAATTTGATTACTTTTAGGAAATGAGAATGTAATAGCGTGAAAGAGTGGGACCTGCAATAAAATGTTGCTGTGAAAAGTACTCTTGTTTAGGGCTTAAGCCATCCACTTGTCCATGTAATTCCATTTCCTTTCTTCTGCTACCTTTTTTTCTTTGTTTTTTTTTTAAAATGAATTTTTGGGGATCCCTTGTTCCTGATATTTACTATTTTTCTATGAATGCTCTTATTTTGGTTACATAAGAATTCATACTCAGAGTAACTGTCTCTAGAGCTATGTCTATAAGAGAAATTATCTTTTATGGTTTCAGTTCACAAGTACAGTCATACTGTATGCTTCCCTCTTTTCTTCTCAAATATGGACAGTATTGGAATGGAGTTGAAATAGGGTGTGAAGATGGTTGGATGTTCAAACGAATACCTAGAGTAGGGCTAATGTGTTTCCTTTTCATATGAAAGATTGTCTCCATATCTTAAAAGGGATAAAGTCTTTTGACATGGACTTTTAAAAGAAAGAGAAAAATATCAAGACATCATTCATTTTCTTTATAATTTTATATGCATATATGCTGCTTTTTAAAAAGGTACTTAGAAAATACAGATAAACTACCATTACGCTATACAGACAATGGATACAATGTGCAATTCTATAAAGGCTACAGATCCCTACTCCAGGCTGGCCCCACAGTTCCAAACCTTTGGGCCCATGTTACTCATTTACCCCCTTTGCACCTTCAGATCCCTTCTTGGATCAGGTACTTGGGCCTCAGAGTAATCCTTATACCCCAGTGGATGTTTTGTTTAGTAGGCTTACTTTGATGAGCATGAGCAGACTCTCTATCCAAACTTAACAAGAACAGCCACACACAGTTGTAGAAAGGGGGGGGGGAGCAAAAGCTTATTAACACACAGATCACACCTCCCCAAGACCCTCTTCAGTTCTTCTCTTTGGCTGAGTGTCCTATATTTATTACATGTTTTCCCCCATATCTGTGTAATCCTTTACCTAGACCATCTTTCCTCTATTTGCCATCTGTCAGAGGCATACATCAAGGTTTTTTTTTTGTATCACAGTTACCACTAAAGTGTGATTGGCTGACAATAACCAGACTTTCTCCTGCTTTCACAACTACATTGTGATACTTTTTGAATCAGCTGTTAAGCAACAAAGGAAACTAAAACAATAGATTAGAAAACAACATTAATACCTATTGTTGCATTAAAACTCAGGTTTAAAACATCTGGGAGCACAAAAAGTAATTAATACGTTCCAAAACTTTCTTCAACTTCCTTGCACTGACCTCTGGAAATATCCAGCCTTTTCTTCTAGAGGATTCTTTCCATACCATCACCTAGTGAATGAGTTAAGATCCCATTATTGCCAAATGGCAGCTCTACGACACTTTACTGATGGGACGAGCGAACAATTTACTGATGGGAGAAGCCTGTGGTAGTGTGAATGCCGATTACGGGTTTTGCACAATTTCGGATGATTTAATGGCGATTTACACATAGCAAGCCTCCTGTGGGATATTCTCCACAGTAAAAGTAGTACTCATGAGGTAAAGCCATGGGGAATTTCCACACACAATGCAGGAGGTTTTGACTTTTTGAGGTAACTGAATTTATTAACAAACTCCCAATAATTTGATTTAAAACACAGAGAATACGTTACAACAACAAATAATTAATATTGTCCCTGATGTCCTGAATTAAACAGCAGTAATCTTTAATACATAAATGCTTTTATCAGTGAAACGGCTAGATAATGAGTATATTTAATTATACAACATTGTTACTTTTATGGGACTGAGTCACATTTTTAAGAAATAATGATCAGAATTAATTACTCCATATGTATACTTAACACATGAGCAAAATGACCAAAAAATGAAAGACAAATCAGGAAAATCAGTTTTTACTAGTAGAATCTATTGACATATTTTCAAAAACATGTTTTAATTATTGATTTAATTTATCTCATGTTGTCCATCACAAAATGTAGAATGAAAACAAAACATTTATACATTGAACAAACTATCTGTAACCCTGCATCCTTATATCAAATTTGGAAAAAAAAACCACCTTAGAATTATCTGGATCATTTGCACTACCAAGCTCATTGTTAGCATAAGGAATATAATTTACTAAATAATGTAAACTATAGCGTGCAAAATAGTCTAATGTAATGTAAACTGTAAAATATCATAATGCAGCCAGGTTGGTTCTACTGATTCTTTCTAAACTGCACCAGCAGGAACTCATTGGAGTACTGACCAATGGCTCATGGGCAAGAATCATGAGAGGGGTGGAATTTATCAGGACAAATGCTCCCTTTATCTTTTTGTACAGCATGAAACCTATAGCCAAGTAATGCACATAGAATATGAGATTCCTAAATACTACCATAAGAAAACCTTAATGACACTTGTGTAATTAGCACAAAGCAAGAATTAAAAGTGACTTGGATCAATGACATTTTTACCAAGAACTATGTGGATGGGAGTAACCTTTTTCTGTACCATTTTCTTAATGGAAATTCATCTTCCTTCTAAGTCTAATATTTGGGTATACTTATTCATGCTATTTTTCTTTAATAGAGCAAAGGACTTTTATTGGGCACGTTACATATTGGAGAAAGGGATTAAATTTTACTTCTCTCAGTGAGATATTCTGGGTCTAGTTTAACCTTTCCCATGTGCACACATAGCTGGTCTTTGTAGAGTTTAAAGAAAGTGAGGATCTGTTTGTAGATTTATGTTATATTTTCTTGTTATACTCTTAGACAAGGTTTCTGTAAAAGGAAAATAGTGCCACACTCATTTTGAACATTAGGTTTAAGCAGCTATTTATGGAATATTCTAATTAAAGGCAGTTTAAAAGGCAGTACATGAAGTCCTCTAATTTGTAGTTACCAATTCAGTTTAATTTAATATGTAAATGACTTACTATCATTTGGAGAAATGGTACTTTGATTTGATTAATATTTTATTTGCATTTATGTAATGTCACCTGTCATTCAGTGTACACAATATAAATAACAAGACAAAGTCACTGAACATTACACAGAATAGAAATAGATGTTAACGGCACATATGAGAAAATGGTCTCTCTAAAAGGGTTTCTAGTGCAATTACATAGAAGTTAGAAAGAGTAACCAACTAAAACCACACCACATGTAATATCTAGTAGAGAAATAAATCAAAACTTAGGGGCAAGAAAGACCACCCTTTTGCACTAGCTTGGGGGAGGCATCAGAGTGTGGCATTTACACACTGCACTCTCTGATGCTCCCCTCAAGCTGACATCATGGTGCCTGCCTGACCACACAGTGGGTAGCTTTGTGATTTTCTAGTAGCACTAATAACATGGGCTAGAATAGCATTCCCTGTCCTTGCTACAGCATCACACTGCTGTCTGATGTTTAACATGATCAATAATGCTCGTGAGCACCTTTTCACATGTAGTACTGTTCAGCCATGTACCTCTCATTCATTACTTATGTGTTTGGTTTAAACTCTACCCATTTTTCTAATTTTTCAAGGTCTTTTAATTCTATTCTTATGTGTTTATTTGTTTTTAAGTTTTTACTGTGTAGGTTTTTCAATTGACTGTCTCTGGGAGCCACTTTGCTCTGGGAGAAAAGGGTCAAATAAATGGTGACATACAAATGGAATAAATAAATAAAAATTGGCCTTTGGCAGAGTCTTCTAGCATGGCTTTTCAAAGGTACTCCATCTTGCAACTTGACTTAATCCTGACTTGTTTTATAAAAGTTGTGTAGCTTCAAGAAGTTTCTCATACATGGTGACCCTAAAGTGAGACATCACAAGGTTTCCTTGGCCAGATTTATAGTTTGTAGTTGCAGGATTAGTATCACGATGTACAAGTAGTGGTGGAGCAGAGTAGAGGGGTTCATCCAGTGGCACTGAGACAGTTATTAGAAAATATTATATTTTTCTTTCTAAAAGCTTACCTAAAAATACATTGAAACTTCCAGAGAACAACAAAATTATTTTTAGTGAAATCCCTTCACATCCCTTCTCTAGAGGTAGGCAGAGATCACTGTAGCAGCTACATATTAATTACCATCCCTGATCAAACCCCCAAGTTTGGTAGAACCTAGGTTGGCAGCAATGTAGCCAAAATGTCAGCCCAGAACAAAAAGAGCAAGCCCCATTTCCCATGCCATTTTTTTTCTTATTCTGGAACTGGGAAGGCAGGTGGGAACTTTCTGTTTTTAAAGAGCAGGTGGTGGAACCAATTGTAGTGGTGTGGGGTATATTTAGTTGACTGCATATCAGTGTCTATGATTGGGTGAGTTAGTATGATGCCTTCCACTTTGATTTTAGCAAATCTAAATTATGATATAATAATTTAAATTATGATATAATAATATAAAAACACACATCCTAGTTAATGATTCCCTCTTTATTTTCTTCACTCTACATTTTTTGGCGTTTTCTACTGGAAACTCTCAAATTTTGCACAATTACTAAATATTTTTCAAATGATTACCACTTGTGCTCTTGTTAGTATTTGTCAGGCATACAGGTAGGCCAGAGGAGGGCATATGTCTAAAAAGGACAGTGAAATTGTCAGAAAACTGAGGGTTGAATTGTTCATATTTGGTTGAATTTGTTTATGCCCTAATTTCTGCTGGTTATCCACAGGCCCGAACAATTGTAAATGTCTCATCTTGAATGTAAGCATGTTTCATATAACAATATGATAGTCATAGGTCATAACAATTTCCAAACTGTACAGAAAAAGAGGACAAATGGCCAAAGGTTCAAAACATATACAGTGAGCCCAAGTCATATGCGGGCATGCTATACACAGCTTTCAGCTTATACTGAAAGCCACGCTCCAGAAAAGGCAATGGCATGTGGGCCCACGGCACATGTATTGTGTCATGCTGCATACACAAGCCCCATTGTTTTCAATGGGGCTCGAGGATTCACGGAATTTCCCTTATACTTGGGGGTCTGGAACGGATTCCCTTGTGTAAGGTAAGAATGTGCTGTAGTATTGTACAGACTATAAAAATGAAGGAAAAAAAATCAAGACCACGATAACTAAAAAAATGTACACAATACTAAAAAGTATTATGCTCTCACCATAATGACCATTTCTTCCCCCTCCACTGGCCTCTTTATCCTAATTGTTGCAGCAGCTAATATAAATGTGCCTGCATTTAAAGATACAAAGGGGCTCTCTAGACCGCCCCAAAGGGACAGGCTGGAGGTGCCCAGGTTTCCACCGGAGGGACATCACAGCAGCCAAACTGCGCGGCGTCCCTCCAGACCAAAAAAGAATGTGGAAAACCTGGGCATGTGGGGATGATGTCATCAGTGCACCATTGGCGCACTGTGATGCATCCATGATGCAAGCGGGTGTCCAGAGGTTTGGACACGGCACCATGCTTGAATCGTGCATGCGAGCCACGTATGGATGGCACCATGTAAAGATGGCACCATTCATACGTGTTAGGGTTCTGGAGCGTGTGGATGCTGTGTGCTCCAGAACCCTAAAATTGGCCCAAGAACGGCACTTCCTGCTCATCTGTCCCAGGCCCAATATATTTATTTCCCCAGAAATAGTGTTGTAGAAGCATGCTGTTCCCAATGGGAATATATCAGTGCACAAATCTACATAGCTAGCTGACTGCTTAGTAGTTATTTCAAGGTATAGTTTCTTCAAGAGACATCTTCTGATTCTTTATATATTTATTTATATGCATACCTGTATCTGTATCTGCATAGATATGTGTTTATCTCAAAAGAAGGCATCAAGTCCATTCCTTCCTTTATTGTTGTTCAATGTGCAATTGTGACTCTCCTTTACATTACAATTGCATTTCTTACCTAGAGACTCCTTCACATATCATTGCATACCTTGTTCTGATTCAAACACAGGTTAGTCATTTTAACAACAGAGAGGCCTTTTTGTATGAAACACATATCCCCATGTGTTTGCCTCTCTTTAGAACCAGAATATCAATTCTCTACTTGTGCTTTTCTGATGAGAAATATCAGTGTATATCTCCTTATCTAGGACATGCCCATTTTGACAGATGATAAACACTGTTCTACAACAGCAAAAAACAAAACAAATGCAAAGATGTTTTAAAAATCTGTTCTAAGAGTCAGTTTTATATTATTTTTTATTTCATTTAATACATATGTTTATGATGCCAAATTCCAGCAATGACCAGAACTGGTCTGATGGGTTTTTTTTGAACTTGTTTATCCCTGTTATTATTATCAAATTTGGTCTGTTAAGTGAAGCTGCCATACAATCAGAAGAACTAATTTCAAGATCAGGAATAAAGTTATCTTGCTCTGTTTCTCAGTTCCACCCCCAATGTCTGTGTATTAAACATGAGCATCAGTGACAGTCTAGTATTATAGACTGCCTCCTGCTGACATCCATGTGTGTTATGCACAGATCATAGTACAAGGCAATTGGAAATCACATAACCTCAGGGACAGGACCAGTGACAGAACCATACAACATCTTTCTCATGATTTATTTTTGACGAGATATTTCTCCTTCTGTTCTCAGCCTCTGAAGGCCAAATGACACAGAACTTTTAATGCATAATATATAGTTACTTATGTTCCTTTTCCTTATTCTGAAGCAAATATGGAAGTACCACTCTGCACTGGGAACCTAGTGTGAGGGGAGTTTAATTCTTTCATCCCACTGTGATTGTTGTATTTACTTAACATTTGAACTAAAAATGTTATTCATCTCAACAATGCTCAATATCATGTGTACTGTAAATAAAATAAAAATAAGTTTTTATTTTGTAAAATATGAAAATATAAAAAGAAACCAAGGGCTAAATGCAATTGTTAGACTATGCTAGAGTGGATTCGTTGGATCCTTCGGGGCCTAACTGATTTTCTTGCACATACTTTTAACATATTTTAACCTTCCAAACTGTTTTGACTTATTAAATTGTGGAGCCAGTGTGGTGTAGGGGTTTGAATCCCCGCTCATCCATGAAAACCTATTGGATGACCTTGTGAAAGTCGTACTCTTCCAGCCTCAGAAGGCAAAGACAAAAACCCCTCTGAATAAATCTTGCCAATAAAGCCCTGTGATAGTTCACTTTAGAGTCTCCATAAGTAAGAAATGACTTGAAGCCACACAACAAAATACAGTACATTTTTGGTTCATTTAAATGTATATTAAATTATGTTTTTTATATAAAAAATAAAACTTCAAAGAAGTTTTAAAATTTATTTTGCTATTATACCATCCTAACTTCCCATGACATAAAACATGGGTAGGATATAAACGTTTTTTAAATAAATAAATAAAGAGTATTTTTGCCACATGGTCATTGATTCAGTATATTTACTTTAGTTGGTATTAACAATTATATTTATCCTAAGGTATCAAAACAATTCATATTTCTAGAGTAAAAACTCTACCTTAAATGACCACCATAAAATACCTTAGTACATTAAAGTGTAGAATAGTCAGAAGAGTCATATTTCCCATTCACATCATTTGCATGCTATGGAAAAACTCCACATTCATTCCTATATACAACCCAAGTGAACTAATCTTTCCAAAAACCAGCTAATTAAGGCTGAATGCATGCATTACATGAAATTAACTTTTTTAAAAAATAAATTAGCTGTATGTCTATATGTGAATGCTGCATCCAGTGAAAAACATGTCTAAAAATTAAGTCAAAAATTAGAACAGGAAATAAATTGAGTCAATTACCTGAGGTTTGAGCAGAAGGTGCTCCCTAGGTGGCTGATATAAAGTACAGCTGACCCACTGGTATTGTGAGATGTTAACAGGAGATGACTGTTTGATTAAGCATTTTGTTTGCTAGTGTGCTTTTTTTTATCCCACAAGGCACTAAACACAAACTCTGAACATATCAAAGCACAGGAAGGTAAATTTAGTGTTTAGTTCACACACACACACACACACACAACCTTTTCACAAAACTCCATGATACATGATATAGCCTTATCACAAGTTGCATGCTTTTAATTATTATTTTTTTACAAATGGGAATTTGTGTATTAGTGAGTCAACAGTGTATTAAGAATGCCAAACTAATAATATTTCAGATATATTTTCCAATGAGCAAAAACCTCTGGGTCCACTCGGCTTACTTTTTTTTTTAATGGAAATAAATACATTTCCAGTAGGGAGCAGGAAACAATTTCACTACATTTTTGGCCCACCTTTGTTATTTTAGGCCAAGAAATGCTATATTCTCCCACAAACAGTAATCTTTTGGTTTTGCTGGGGGCAGGGGGGGGGGTTGGACATCTGCTGTCTAAATCACATCAGGTTATCCTAAATACAGTCGGACCTTATACACAGATTTTTTAATAAACGGATTCAAGGTTTGAAAATGTTCCAAAAAAGTATAAATTTCAAATATCAAACCTTGGTTTTCCATTTTTATAAGGGACATCATTTTGCTATGTCATTACATTTAATGGGACTTGATCATACATGGATTTTGTTATACATGGGGGATCTTGGAACCAACCCCCAGCGTATAACAAAGGTCCATTGTACATAGTGAAATTCTATCCTCTCCTGGGACTATAGAGAATACAGAGGGTTTTTTTCTCCTTAAAAAATAACAGTTTCTGGCAGCCTTCTAAAGTAAATTGTATTACATGTTTTTTTCAGATCCTTTTCAGGTGTTTTTTTTTAACTTGGTTGCAATCTTGTAAAGATAAAATAAATTGCATTACCGTTTCATAAATCTAGTTATCTAAACAAAATGGTTGCAAGTTGCCTTGCTTTCTGTCAGGAACTGCAGTATGCATCTTGCCTGCCATGGATTTAATGTAAATATAGACCTGTGAGAATAATGTGTGTTGGCATACTCAGGTGTGAGATGGGATATGCAGTGGTTAGTGCCAGGGGTTGTTGATCACATTCCTTTGAGCTGAATAACAGATCAAAAAGAGGCATGTCTGGCTCAAGACTATTCCAAAGTCATTTTTCTGAGAAAGTAGACAAAAGAAAGTGAGGAGGGAGTAGAATCGTTAAAGGAGAGGAAAAAGGTTGTTTTGCTTTTATAAGGAATTAGAAAGTAGTCCACCAATTATTTGAAATTGTGTGTGGTTTAATTAGGCATCACTAATGTCTGCTGTTTAGTTCTGACAATGAATGTATCTGGCGTAAACCTATTTTAGTGAATAAAGGTTTTATGAGTTTACCAATGAAGCATGGAATTTCTGAATTTTGGGAGGCACTGTTTTTCCCATTTTCTGTCCTGCTGGTGCTGATGTTGAATGCCAGATCAATCCAAAATGCAACCTCTGTCATTTATTATTTATATTATGGATGGAGGTTGAGATAAAAACCAGACCTCAAAGGGGCAACAGGAATTAGGCTCCCTTACCTGAGCTCTCTTGGATGCATAGCACACCATCAATGTACACATAAGTTCTGAGGTTTAGGAGGCAGTTGTCACTGTAAGGATTCTGTAACATTATCCAATCTTTGTCCATGTTTGATGCCAATACCAATGATAAATTTCCATTATTTTATATTAAACATGTAAATGAAAAGGTTTCAACTTGACATGGGTTTCTAGTCATAACTGATGGTAGGGGGCGGGGCTCAGCTCCGTTTCTTAAAAAAAGAGCCAGCATTGTCCGAAGATGACTTCAGTGGTCATGTGGCCAGCATGGGATATATAGTCACAAGAAATATAATATGTATATGAATGTATTTGAAAGTAACATGACACAGCAAAAGTTATTGAATTGTCACACAGGTGTTGTAAGTAATGTAATTAGAGAGTCCTGAAAGCCAAGGACATATGAGACTATGACAAAGTGAAAAGATGCAAATTGATATCACCTGAGAGTCATTGAGTGGACAGTAATGTATGATGCAATGTGAGGCCTAGATTGAGCCAAGTATGGTATGTCAATCATAATGTATGTACACGCCCAGGAGGTGGCAACTGTATAATGAATAGAGAGACAAATGTCTATATAAGCAATAATGTTTGGCAATACTTTTTGTGGGTATAGAGGAGTATAGTAGTGTGGGTATTGAGGAGTATAGTAGTGTGAGTTTTGTGAGTAGTGAATTGTTTTGTGCATAGTATATATAGTAGAATAAAAGTAGATCTTTTATATAAGAAGACTACTGTGTTGACTGGTGTCTTGAGAGCAGAACAAGAACCAGCAGACTGCAGAGAAGATTGGAAGACATCTTCAGCCAATTCTCAGAGCTACTGGTCAAACTGGTTGTTCTTCCGCTGACCAGGGTGGTGAGATTGAAAGCCAGGAGAAGAGCAGCAACTCCCATCATCCCTAACATGACTGTACGGAATGCTGTTATCTTCCTACCAAAGTGGTACTTATTTATGTTCTTGTCTCTGCATGCTTTTGAAATGCTAAGTTGGCAGAAGCTGGGACTCACCCCATCACTCAGCACTTGGGCCTCAAACTCCCAACCTTTTGACATTCCAATCATCAGAATTGCCTAGGAGGCCGCCGCAAGTAAACACATGAACCAAAGCTGGAGGAAAGGCCACAACTTTATTCAGCAAGCAAATAAAATTGGTAGGGTTGGCCCAAAGCATGAGGTCAGGATCTGTAGTATCGAACAACCCCCCGGTTGTTTGATAAGCCACATGCCTGGTGACTGCCAAGCAATGGGATGACCTAGGGGCTAAGGAACGCCATCTCGCAGCCATGCCATCAGCCGTTCACATGTTCTCTAAGCTCCTAGTCACCGGGAGGTGCTACCGCGTTGTGGCCCCCGCAATGGCCACAACGTATGCCCTCATCACCACCGGGTACCTCATGACTCCCATACTAGTGCTCCGTAGCCCTGGTAACCACACCAACCAGATCCATGACCTATGCTGCCGCCCTTGAAGTTGTGACCAAAACCACCAACCGTAGGGAGGGTGGGAGAGCCGAGCAGCGAATGGCACTGGGGCCAGACCACATGGCCCTTATATAGGCCAGGCCCCAGCATGCATAGCAGGCATGGTGGCCCCTCCCCCAAGGCAACCCAGGCAATGGGCTGCCCTGGAGGACCGGGGCACACCAAAGAGAGGTCCTCATGCCTCCCAGAGCAGTTCACTTGAGGTGGAAGGACCTCTCCTCCTCATACCAGCCTAATAGCAGCACAGCTCGCCCCAGCAAGGCATGCTGGTGCAAGCCTGGGAACTTGCTGTGCGGCTCCTGGTGGCAAAGCAGCCTGCCCGGTGAGGCGGGTGGCCACTTGTTGGTGTCTTAACCACTAAGCCACCATGTCCCTAACTTTTATTTATATTTAAATATATATTTATTTGTGGCATATTAGGGATTGTGGTGGTATACCTCTACCATCCAGTCACCATATTTGATATCATCTTAGATTTAGTGGTGAGAAGCTGCAGGATGATTGTCAGTATTTATCAGTTATGTCATTGATTTCAGGAAGACTCAGAATATCATGGCTTCCATGACAGCCTTGCACATTTGCTCAACATATGTGGCAAGACACAGGCTGGATATGGTTTTATCTCTTGTGCAATAGGAAGAAAACGTGAAGGTGGAGAGATGTATTTTTTGGGTGGTTTGCCTATCTAGATGGTTGATATTTATCTTGTAGGGATGTAATGCTTCACTAATTGCCTTCTCGAAGGTAGCACTTATTTTAAAAGAAATTTAGAAACCTTCCAATGCAAGAGAGTCTTCCTAAACCACACAGTTTTTCAAGCCTATTTGCAATTTAGGACTTTAGGATTCTGTTATTCTGTGGTTGTTTAGCATAGGAAATATCATTTTCTGTACAAAACATAGTATTTATGCACAGAAATAGCTGCTTATTGCACAGAAAATGCTGTTTTCTAAACAAATCAACCACATGCTTTCCCCCCGTTCTCATCTGTCCATAATTCTTCTCTCCAGGGTTTTTCAGCAGTTGAAAAACAGCTCTCAACAGTTCAAAAAGAACATTTTTGACCATTTTCCAAGTATTTTCAAATATTAATTCACATTATTATCCCCTCAAGGGAATAGCAGAGTTTGCATATATTCTTGGCTCTGTTGTATATGGCTGATCACTGTGTTCAAGGAGAGGGATGTAAAAAGGGACATTATGGTCCTTCTTGGTTGCAGGTGAAGTACTTTTTTATTGTTCTAGGCATCTTAGGAACTGCATTTAGAACTCTGTGCTATTTATTGTTCTTGACGATTTTGTTATGAATTTTGCAATCTTTTTATCCTTGCTTTGGCTTTATCTTGGATTTTTATGTGTTTTAATTGGTATTATTTGATGTTATCTTGTGTGTCTGTTGTTTTTTTAAAAAATATTTATTCATATACCATCCAGATGTGTACAATCTAAGTAGTCAGAACACAATCCATTTGTAGGTGTGTAAATATGTTTCTTTTAGTGTTTCTTTTATTAATGAACAAATTTGTAAACTATCAAGATTACAATATCATTAAAATGAGATTATTGTCACATCACATAACTGATAAGCTGAAGATGGTAACATGACCATACTTTTGTTGCTATTCCAGTAAGTATTCTTCTCATGGAGTCCTGTTTTGCTAGGAATGTGTTAGCTGAAATCAAAGTGCTAGTCCAGTAGAGTAGACCCATCAATTCCATTAGTTTTATCTAGGTATTGGTGTACTATCCTGCAATTGATATAATGGTTACCTGTAGTTAGAGTTAGCAATGGATTTCAACAATTAAGGGCTTTTCCATGAAAAAGGACACAGTACTACAGAACCATTTTGTGAATTTTTAAAGAATGATGACATATAGCTAGTGCCATGATGAGATTATGTCTATGAATGAAACTACAAACAGGTGCTCTAGGCAAACCCCATGCATTTAGAACAATAAGCCAAGAATTTTGGCTTTTCAAAATTGCTTTATTATGGTTTCACAGAAGAAATTAATACTTAGTGAAACTAGTTTCTGTGAAAGTTATTTATAAAAAGAAAATATTTGTATCTCAAATACCTTAATAATTATATAAAAACATTTTTGCTATTCAGTGTCATTTAGAATACCTGTATAGTGTTATTAAAATGAATGTGTTGTCTAGCTATATCAGAGATGATGTACGTTCCTGTTGTTGACAGCTAGTTTGAAACACCTATTCTCTCCATTTACCAAGGTGTCAATGATTTCACAGATTGCCTTAAAAATACGCTTGAGATGCTAAGATTATCACCTCAGAAATACTGTTTCACTTTAAGATATTTATCATAAGTGAAATAAGTTTGGCCTGTAGCTTTTCCTCAAAATACATGTATGTCAAATCAGTCAACAGGTAAAAGAAAAAAAAACACAGAAAATCTCTGTACTGTTATTAAATATTTAGAACTCTCAATGCAGGATGGTGATATTGGGAGATAGTCCTCATTTTCTATTTCTGTTTCTATTTCTATTTCTAATACTATACAATGAATAATTTAGCCAAAGCTTTTTGTTTACTTTGTCTAAAATGAAAGGGAAGTCACATAACAACAACAACATTTATTCCTACCCCACCTCTCCAATAAGATTGAGGTGGCTTAAAACAAATCAACATAATTATTCCAACATGACAATAATAAAATACAATTAAAATCATTAAAACAATCAGAGACAGGCAACAGGACATCTTGGGGTAGTCACTAGGTTGTTCCATATCAGTGGGGGCGACTGAGTCAATTATTCAGGGAAGGCCTTTTGGAAAAGATTCGTCTTGACAGCCTTTTTAAAGCTGTCAAGGTTGGTAATACAGTGGTACCTCGGGATACGAAATACCCAGGTTACGAAATTTTCGGGATACGAAAAAATCCCATAGGGAATTATTGTTTCGGGTTACGAATGTTTTTTCGGGTTACGAAAAAACTTTTGGTGCTTTTTTCTGCTTTTTCGCACGGAATCGCGGCTTTTCCCCATTAGCGCCTATGGCAATTCGGCTTACGAAGGCTTTTCGGGTTACGAAAGCGGCCGCGTTACGAATTAATTTCGTAACCCGAGGCACCACTGTATGTTGGATCTCCTCTGACAGGCCATTCCATAATTTGGGAGCGGCAGATGAAAAGGCCCTCCCGGTAATCTCAGCCAACCTAGTCTTTGTTGGCTGCAGTAATTTTTTCCCAGAGGACCTAAGTGCGTGGGGTGGATTATATGGAAGAAGGCAATCCCACAAGTAGGCTGGACCCAGGCCATGACCATTAAAGGTCATCACCAATACCTTGTACTGTGCCCAGAAACTAATGGGCAGCCAGTGAAGAGATTTTAAAATTGGTGTTATATGGTCAGATGACATTGAACTTTACCGCATTGGCTCCTTCCGTTCCGTTCTGAGCACAGAACAGAAGGAGCAGGGACGAGTGCAGAATGAGTGGGGGACGGATTTTACCGCACGCACCCATCCCTCATTCGTTCCGTTCCCCCTCTCTTCTGTTCTTAATCCATTCCAGAGGGGGAAATTATTGAGAACTGTTCTGAACAGTTCTCAAAAAGCATTCCCTCTGGAACGGAATGGGCAGGGAAGAGAGGGGGAACGGAACGAGTGAGGGACGGGTGTGTGCGGTAAAATCCGTCCCCCACTCGTTTCCGTTTCCTGTTGGGCCGGGCCGAGAACCCGGTGCGATAAAGTTCATTGTTTCATCATGTATTCAAGGTGCAAATTGAGAAGATCCTACTTGCAGGCTGTTCAAATAAGAATAGTCAGGTCCCTGAACCTGCAGTTACAATGAATAGTCAAACAGAAGGATTAATATACAGTACAAGAAGCACCTCTGCTTGATTACTTGCAATGTCTCTAATTGGTATCATGGTTCCAGACCTGTGAAAGACAGTTCATTATGTCATTTGCGTATCATTATGGCATAGCTTCGCTATTGCTTCATTAAACTTTCTCTGTTCCTCTCCCACACACCTACCTTTTGGCACTTTCTTTCTTCATTGATTTTAGGTCTAGGCTTGAAGGTATAAGTTCAAAGACATATTTGAAAGGAAATCCTTAGCTATTGATTACATACAAGTTGCTTTTCCCCCTGTGTTAAATGCTGCTGCTCTAGGAGAGTATTGCCTTCATCCAATTAAACTATGATCAGAAGAATATTTGTGAATGTTGGAGAAACTTTGCATTGATTTTTGGCCAACCAGCCCACATTCTCAATCTACGCTACATCTCATGATATCTTAAATGTAAACTTCTTTCCAAAGGGGAAGGATTGTTATTTTCCTGAATCAAAAACAGCACCTTTGAATCTAACATATGAATTATAGCATTTGGACAGAACAGTGGGTACTAATAATCAATTACACATCTATGTGTTCACACCGTCAAGCTCTCTAAGACTGAGGAGTCATAGCTTAGTTTTGAACTCATTCTTTTACTTTGTAGTGAAGCAGATGGACATCTAGGAACAACCTCTGGCAGCTCGAGTTGCGATTGGGCCATGATTGGCATGGAAACACAGCAATTTTATAGCCTGTTCTCAAAGCAGGCCACTGCCCCGTCCCAAACAAGGCACCAACAGGAGAGGGTTTATTATTATTATTATTATTATTATTATTATTATTATTATTATTATTTTGCTACAGTATTCCTTTTGTCCGTGGCTTTGTGCCACCTTAGACAGCCTTGGAGTGGCTTCTGGCCTCTTCAAGGGCATGTGTCATCTGCAAAGTGGCTGGAAGCTGTTCCTTTTGGCCTGTCTGTTTCAGGCCTTTATGATCATGGTATGTTGGGTAATATCTTTATCATACCAGACAGTAAAGCACAATAACAATCAGCTATTAGTGTATTTTTCTGGAACTTCATATGATGCCACCTTGCTATCTTGGTGGAAGAACATTTGCCAGGCATTTCTTTTCATTCTCATAAAATTGTTGTGAATGACCTGCTTTCCCACTTCTGTGGTGTTAGCATTTGCAGTGGGATAGATCAATTCTGCTTTAATCCTAATTTTGGGTGGGAAAGCTTTAGGGGTTGCTTTTCCTTTGCATACCAGTGAGTTCCTGAGTGTTGGAAATGCCTTTGTACAGTTAAGACGTATTTTAATTTATATCACTTTGGTGATACTGAATGGTACTGGGTAGGCAATGCCAAATGCTGCATGTGATAAGGTATTGGTATCAGCAAAGGTTTTAATGGCAGTAAGAATAGGAAGACTACAAAGGTGCAATAAAGAAGAGAATAGTCCTGATTGCATAGCCCTTTTGAAAAGAAAACAGTTTTAGCAGCAGAACCGCCTAATGAGATAAAATTCTTAGAGAGTTACTTTCAGAACTGGGTTGAAATAGCAATGAATTTATCAGCAGAGTGACTACTTTACATTAATATATTTTCTATTCAGATATATACAACCACTGATTGCTGCCCCAACTCTTTCAGTCAACTTCTCCAACTGCCTCCAAACAGCATATTCATGGTCAACAGATTTTGTTCTATTATGGAGCAGTGGTGTTTAAAGTAACCACTAAGTATTGACAAGGGACCTAGCTTCTTCTCAGATCTCTTTTAAGTAAAAATAAAATACAACACAGAGTCCAATCCAGGCTTAGTCATATACTCATGGAATCAGTGAAATAGGATACTCATGTCTCCATGCCAGTGACAACTATCAAAAACATATTTGCAAAAATCTTTCTATGAACTTAATGAACATCAAAAGTCCTTGATTAAGTTTATCAGCCCACCAGATTTCATTATATCTTCTACTAATTCCTGACCTTTTCTCAACATGGACTTCAAGCTACAGTAGCTCACAATGTAGAGTAAAAAATAGATCTTTAAAACAATTATTATGAAGAAATAAAATAAGATAACCTGTTATAAACACTAATTTAAAGATGAGACATCCCCATGTTAAAAAAGGTCTTTTGCAATAACCAGTTAATAGCCAAATATGTGTCTAACTAAATAATAAAAAAAGGACTTGGTTTGCTCATGCGAAGGAGGGGGGCAACTAAGCCTTCCTTGAGAGATCTTACCACATCCTGGGAGCAACCATTAAAAAAACCTTCCCACTAGTTGTCAAAAAATGTTTCTGGGACATATCCTCACCATACATGACAATTGGTTTCGATCAGACAAAGTTAAATCTTATGGCTAGATCATTCCATAATTACTTAGTGAAAGCTTAGTGACCACAATCCTCAGCAGACCCACAGGGGGAAAATGTGAGACAATAATAATTCTGATTAGGAAGTACTAAAACAGTAAAACAAGTATTAGCAGGCAAAAGTATTTAAACAACTTAAAAATTCTTACATGTGTCCATAACCTGTCTTCTGAATTTGTAAATGCTAAGCAGAAAGTAGTAACCTGGCAATGAAATAATAAAAGCCAATAGTTTCAAGTACATACTTCAAGGGTTTTGCTTGAACAGTTCTGCCAATTTATTCATGAATAAAGAATCACTACTTATTGCACTAAATATATTGTCAAAACCTAGGTACTTTATTCACAGTGACAGATAAAATTATTTTCTAAGTTTCATAATTTTAATGCCTGTCTTGATTTGTAAGGCACTACATAATTCTTTCCAGCTTTTTTAGGCTAAATAAGATTCAAGGCCACTAGATAGTTTTTACAGTGATCAGCAAATTATTTCCAGCAGTGTTACCCTTGAAAAGAAGTATGAGACAATTACAGTTTATTAAAGCTAGTCACAGTATAAAACATAGGGGTAGACTGCAACATTTGGCATGCAAACAATATACAGTTAGCTCTCACTATCCATGAATTCTTCATCCATGGATTCAACCACCCACAGCTGGAAAATACTGTAAATAAATAACATCTAACCCCTCCCTCCCCAACAAACCTTGATATTTGTCATTTTATATAAAGACTCCCATTTTACTATGCTATTTTACATAATGAGATGAGCATCTACAGATTTTGGTATCCTGTGGGGGGTGGAAAGGTGGAACCAAATCCCAGAAGATACAAAGTGTTGTGTTGTCCTGAATTTTTTTCTTCAGTTAATTGTTTTAATTCATCCAGTTGGTGTCTGCTGTATTATAACCTCTCTGTTTTAATGGAATGAGTTAATGTGTTGCTTTATGATTTGTTGTGTATAGATTTCTGGACTTGATTTGTTTTATTACATGAAAGATATTTGCTTTGTTGAGAAATATATAAATAAATATCTGAAGGAGTGATTTGTAATATGGAGGTGTTTGTTTCCTGAATAAACTATGGACATTCCTGATGTAGTTCTATTAACTTCATGATCTTAAACAACAAAGTGGAGATTTATTCAGCCTGAAAGTACCTTAGAAGTGAGCTTTTGTTTTCTTCCAACAGCTATCATTCCTCACAGTTTTACAGGGGCCATAGACTGTGTTAGTTTTTAAACACAACTCATACCATTTGACCAACTGGGAGTATATAGTATACAGGTACTTCCATAGATACACTTCTGATTTCTGCAAACAGTATTTGTGTAGGTAGTGTGTACTAACATTTACCCATGTAAATGTTAGTACACATTGATAAGTCGACTCTGGGTATTTTTGCCAATTTTTTGACTAAAATTTCTAGATCTATGCATGAGTATATACTGTAGATGGTTTTATTAAACTTCCAAGAGCTAGTATAGTACAGAGCTTGAGTGCTGGACAAAAATTGTGCAATACTAGTATTCAAATCCCTGATCACACACAGGTACTCTTTGGATAATCTTTAATAAGCCACAATCTCTCAGCATTAGAGGAGGGCAATGACAAAACTCCTATTAAATATTTCAAAAACAAACACATAAACAAAAACCCACATCCATCCTATGATGGTGTTGGCATTAGCCAAACTTGACTTGAAGGCAAATAACAACAACAAATTGAACTTCTGCTTGTCTAAGGATCAGAATATAATGTCTCCTGAGTGGGAGGGGCAAAGAATTGAAAAGAGGTGCCACTTGCCCAAGATTGCTTGGGTGGTAACAGTGATTGTTTCTTTCAGTTTCTGAACCCCACTAGTTGGAAAGGCATTATGGGAAGAAAAAAAACAACACACCACAACATGTTCGAGTTCCCTTGGGAACTTTCCACATGCTGGAAAATTAGAATAAGGTGCATTCTTGATTCAGGCCAATGTTTTCTCAGTACTTAATAGAAAATAAGCCCACATTGAAATTACTAGAATTTCCTTCCGCATAAACATTTTTAGAGCTGCCTTCTTGGATTCCCTTTATTGGCACATCCAAGCTTAGCTCAGATAACTGCCTGATGCAGATATAACTTAGTTGGTAACATTCATCTACTTAGGGATGGAGTAGAATTTCACTGATGGATGTATCCATTTTGTGATTCAAATATTTACGTGTGGGAAAAGGGGCACATTTGTAAGATTTAGGATACATTTTGGAGAAATAAAATGCATGCAAAACCATACATGCATTTTTCTTAAAGTGAACAGCAGAAAATGTGTATTTGGAAAATACACACAACTACATTTTGGCTAATTGGGAAAATGAATTCTATTGAGAAAAAATGCATGCAAAAATGTATACATTAGGGGGTAAAGGATACAGCATTCCTTGAAGGGAAAAAACAGTGTTGTAGTCTGATATAAGGAACTAACCAAATTGCACTTGAAAGTTAATATGATGAAGGAAAATACATTAATGGTACTTAATGTATATACTTTAAGGAAAATGCATTAAAAGTATTTTTCTTCTCACTTGTCTTACAATTGCATGAGAATCCTCATAACATATCCTCCCAGCTGAAGGACTTAGATTCAGCTGTTGAAATTCTGTTTTGCTGAGGAGGTCTGGCTTATAAAATAAGAGCTTTAGCATTGGTGGAGGTATGGAGAAGGGGCAAAATTAATGTGTTGCTCCTGGAAATAAGAATTCTGACCCCCTCCTCACATAAAATTTTTCTTTAGGCCACAAATTTCTAGCCTTCAGATAGTGAGACACTGAAAGTCATTCAGCTCTAGAACTCATGCTGCCCTGTTTAGAAATAAACAGACAAGGTACAAGAACTAGGTTGTAAATGGGCCACTTTATTTTGTTTTTTCTTGCGAGCAGCAAAATAGGGAGAGGAACCTAGTGTGGGCAGACAGTCTTTCCTAGACCACTCTTCAGCTTCGCCTGGGTGAAACACCTGAGCTCCAAGGATAACCTGAGCCCTTAGGAGCCCTGGTAGTGCAGTGATTAAATGTCTGTACTGCAGCCACTGACTCACAAACCACAAGGTTGTGAGTTCAATACCAAACAGGGCCTCTGGGTTAACTCAGCTTGGCATCCTTCCGAGGTCACTAAAAATAGTACCCAGCTTGTTGAAGGCAATTAGCTTACATATTGTAAACCACTTAGGGAATGCTTAAGTGCACTGATCCTATCTGTTGACTCAAGGATGGTAGGAGAGAGGTTATTGTTTTGTCTGCAAGGAAGTGGAAATGCTATTTACCTAAGGAGGAAGGGCTTCAGGTGATAAATTTGTATGTATTGTTTACAACTTTTCAATGTTTTAATGTGTAATTATTTTAACTTTTTTAATTGTTTCGAAGTTTTTAAAACTTTATACTTTTTTAATGTTTTTGAATTGTATTGTTTTAAATTTCTTAGCCACCTTGAGTCCCCATACTGGGGAAAAGGCAGGATATAAGTAAATAGTAGTAGTAGTAATTTATTTACTCATTTACTCATGTCCCACTTTCTAACAATAAAAACAATAATTTCGAACGTCTTCTGTGCATTTGATCTCCGTTTGTCACTCCAACTTCATTTGCATAAGTGTTCCATGTTATTTACAAGAACAGGCTTTCACAGGATGACCAGCCCTCTTCTTTTTCCATGACATGTCCCAGATTTCAACTTTCTGCCCAAGAGGAATTCCAAAATGTCCTCCATTTTGAGCATGACTAAGAAGCATGTATTTATAGTATTTTTAGCTTTTATTTGGTAATATCCTACATTTTTCTTAAATGTCCTACATTTTACAGTGTCTGTTTCCTCCTTTGTGGTTAGGACCTCTGGTTACCTTGGGTTTTCATGGTTTTGAATTCTTGGACAAGGAGCAGAAAATATATATTCTGTTTAAATGCCTGAGATGGAAAGTGAAGAGAATGTCATCATTAATACATTTTTTCAGAAAATTATGTTTAACATTAAAACACTTCCTAAACCTGTTCCTTCCTCTCCAAATGGATGGAGGGGGTTGTTTTTGCCAGTACCATCCTTTGTGGAGTGGTTTGCCAACATTTGGGTGTTTTCTCACCAATCTCATTAATTTTAATATGGTGTGATTTTTCCAGGTGACAGTCTTCATCTTTGACATATAGATAGATAGACAGACAGACAGACAGACAGACAGACAGCTCTATAATGGACACCTAGCAGGTATTAATGCCAGGTTCCATGACAAATGCAATATTCTACACAGAACACGCAAACCTTAAAATGAATATTTAGCAAACTATAATGCCCCTATAACAAACAAAAAGGCCATTTTCTTTCCATGCCTCGATCCACATTACTTTTACATACCAGTTTTAAAAAAACGCTTCAAATTGCAATATAAAACAACGAAAGCCATTTAGCAATTTGTGACAGTAGAAAGCTCTGCTAATAGCACAATGTTCAACTGTCAGTCAAGTATGGATTTTACTTCTTGATAAATTGAATTGTGAAATGTTTTATTATTTATAGTCCAATGACTAATAAAAGGTCTGGTTATATATAAACTATAAAAGCAAAGTGCCAATTCTAAATATGTAACAAACTTTCTGATATAACAATATCTCCATTCTATTTATGTGTACTAATCATTTGATATCTACAGAATGTGAATTATTTTAAAAAAAACTCCACTAAACTGAACATTAAGTTTCTCTTTAATCTTTTTCTTGCATCTGGCTGTTCCAAGTCCTAATACTAGAAATGTGAATACCATTCACTATAAAATCACAACAGAACATTGCAGACACACACTTGGGCATATATGCTTATTGGACCAAATGCTGATACATGGAAACTCAGTACTACATACAAGCTGAATAAATGGTATAACAGGGCTCAGTACTAAATTTAAACAGCAAAGCTCCAAAGTGACCCAAATGAGCTTTATTTTGGCCTACCTGTTTGGGCCCTTCAATAGTTCACCTAAAAGGAAAGGGGGGAAAGTAGAGAATGTAGATGATACATATATTTGCTATGCAGGTACTAAGGAGGGGTCAGGAATTTCAAGATTGGAGTGGTTAGTTTCAATTTCAATCTTAGTATTAAAGACGATTGCAAAGTTAGCAGAAAACAGTGGAGGAAGAAGTGGAGGATAGGGCTTTAAAGGTTGCAAAGAGACACTGAGGACATTGTGAGTTAACATTAATCAATGAGGTATAATATTTCTGTTTAGCCAATGAGATAGCAGAAGAAAAAGAACAAACTTATAGTGGATATATTCTGCTCACTCCCTGGTCTTCAACTATAAACGCTCAGCTGCACGAGAGCAGAACCAAGATACAAAATAAAAGGAGTAAGCTAGGGCTGAGATTCAGAAGTTGAACATGTTGACAAAGGGGCAAAAGTATCAAGAGTTGAAGACAAAGTTAAGTAACTTGTATGGGTAAAAGAAAGGCCTCCAAACGAGAGGGCAGTTGAAGTCACAGTATCATGGACAGGGAGCCAGGTTTCAGCAAGAGCAAGAAGGTGAAGGAGTTTGGAAACAAAATAAATCACAAACTGCTGCAGCTTTAGCAGCAACTGAATGACAGTTCCAAAGGAGCAAGAGAAGAGAAGCTGGGAAGAAGGAAAACTGCAAATACATAAAAGATTAGGGGAAATGCCAGGAGCCATAAGAGGGAAGAAAACAGAGAAAAAAGAATTTCTAAAGGAAGAATAGACAGACAAAAAGACGAAGAGATTATATATATAAACAATGCTGACATTCCTAGTATTAAATGATAGAATTCACATTCCTAAATGATAATAGGGAATACGATGACTTGTATGACTAACTTTTTGCACACAGTTGAATATCTTTGCATTTAAGAATCTTTTCTAGTTCTTTCATAGTCATTCTCCTAAACTTCTGATTTATTGGCTGCAAGTATGATAACTTTTATACTATTTCTATATTCTCATTGTCTAGGTTGAATTTATTTAGATTATCTACAGTCATTATTTTTATTTTCTTTATCTTCTGCAGTAAGCTTGGCCTTGCACTTTCTTCCTTGATCTTCCTTAGTAGTTATTCCACATCTGTTTCAGGTTGATGAGTTATTATGGTGTTGTCTTACCTAGGGATAGTAGGGGCATCACATCTGGAAATTGCCTAATTGGGAATGCTGTTCTAAAGCATGAAATGTAACATATTGTCAGTTAAGTTTTTCCTTATTTTTCTCATACTTCTCATTGACTTGTATTCTGTTTATTTGCTCTTCAAACACCATTGATTTTTGCCAAAACTCAAAATGCTCAATAAGAAATATCTTAGTTCCACTTAGAGGACATGGAAGTGCAAGAATGTGAGGATATAAAGATCATTCAGTGAATCAAGGGTGAATAATTTTTATTGAGAAATGTTTTTAGGGTCTCTAAGCATATTGTGAATATTTTTCTGCCCTGGTAAACAACTGTCTCATCTACCATTCCATTGCCTTCAACAAGAAGTTTAAGAAATCAGTGACAGAGCCCATGTTTTGTAGCCAGGAGCCAGCATCCCCAAGTTCAATCACTAGCATCAACAATATCTTACAACCTCAGTGATACAGGCCTGTTACAGACTGCCAAAATAAAGCTGCTTCGGGTCTCCTTGGAGGTATGCTGTTTAAATGTTGCATGCATCTTAAGAATCTGGAAGCTGCACCAAAGCTGCACTCCAGTGCTTAGGAATGGAGTGTGACTTTGGCGCAACCTCCGGACACTTAGGACCCATGCATCATTTAAATAGCATACCTCCAAAGAGACCCGAAGCAGCTTTATTTTGGCAGTCTGTAACAGGCCTTAGTCTGTCTCTCACACCATCCATTCAGTCTTCCAGAGTCTCTGTCTGCACCTCTTGATATTCTTTCTACAAGCAAACAAAACTACCCACACTTATTTCTTTGCTTAGACAAAGCCAGCACTGATGTATATGATCTTCTTGAGATTGACCATAAAACAAATAATCAGGCAAAACATTTTTAATTACACAATAATAATGATTTCTGTTAGTTAATCTTTATTGAGGGAAGGGGCTGACTAAAGAAGCATAACACTGCTTAAATTTAGCTACTTACTTATGAGCTCTGGTAGTAAGTGCAATTAAGCAACAAATTAATTTGTTAAGTCTTCTTGGAAGAAAATGATAATGAATTAGTGTATAAATAATTTTATCTAGTTATTCTCAGTTCTGTTTTCCCATTATTTGCTGGTCAATCAAGCCTGTTACTAGAAGAGATTTTCTTCCTCCAGAAACATGCTGTCTATGAAATTCTAACAAATGCACCACCGTCTCTTTTCTGAAGAAATGTTAGGCCTGTTACAGACTGCCAAAATAAAGCTGCTTCAGGTCTCTTTGGAGGTATGCTGTTTAAATGATGCATGCATCCTAAGAATCTAGAAGCTGCACCAAAGCTGCACTCCAGTGCTTAGGAATGGAGTGTGGCTTTGGCGTGACCTCCGGACTCTTAGGACCCATGCATCATTTAAATAACATACCTCCAAAGAGACCCGAAGCAGCTTTATTTTGGCAGTCTGTAACAGGCCGTTAAATTTCAGATCAAGGAGAGCACCTGTGGACCTTCAGATGTTCTTGGTCTAAAACTCTCATCATTCTTTACAGGACTATTCTGCTGGGATGGGAGGTGCAAGTCAAAACTGTTTCGAATGCCACAATTGTCTACAGTCTTTAGATATATATATTTTTAAAGCTCCTAAGGAGAAAGCCAGTTGACAGAGGAGGAGGATAGATGAATGCTCACCCTGTAAGGCTCCTCCACTGCTTGGTTTTCCCCCTGAGGAGAAGACTGTGTGGAGAAGGAGAAAGAGGGGAAAATGCTTGTCCCTTAAGGCTCCTCCACTGCCCAGTTTTCTCCTGAGACCAGGCAGTGGAGGAGGAGGAAAGCCAAACACTTGTCCTGCAAGGCTCCTCCACTGCCTTGCTTTCTCTTGAAGAGAAAGTCAGGGGAACACTCACCCTGCAAGGCTTCTCCACTGCTAAGCTTTCTCCCAAGAGAGGAGGAGGAGGAGGAGGAGCAAATGCTTGCCCCTCAAGGCTACTCCACTGCCCAGCTTTCTCCTGAGGAGAAGGATGAATGGAGGAGGAGGGTGAGTAAATGCTCACCCTGCCAGGCTCCTCCACCTGGCTTTCTTCTGAGAAGATGGGTGGCAGAGGAGGAAGAGGAGCAAAGACTCAGCCCTCAAGGCTTCTGTGTCACTTGGCCGTCTCGTGAGGTAAGATGAGGAGGAGGATGAAATTAATATTTATTCATTCTAGTTAATATTATCAATTAATATTAATTAATATCATTAACTAATTAATATTTAATTTAAACTTATCTGTGACCCAAAGACATTTAGTCTATTTTAATTTTGGCCCCTACCCACTGCCAAGTTGTGCAGGTCTGGTTTAAATATTTGAAGGAATATCATATTAAAGATGGAGCAAGGTTGATTTCTGCAGCTCCAGAGACTACGACCTGGATCAATGGATTAAAACTACAGGAAAAGAAATTCCGCCTCAACATTAGGGAAAACGTCCTGACAGCAAGAGCTGTTTGACAGTGGAACACACTCGCTTGGAGTGAGGTAATGTGATAAATGGGAGAGCTTTCATCTTAGATAACAAAAGGTTAAATGTTGGGTGTGATACAGTTTAATGTGGGATTACATCACAGCTGATGAGATGGCAACTGTCCAGCGAGATGAGGAGTTGGGGATAAGTGTGAACCTTCGAGATAATTCTGAAAAGGGTGTAAAAAATTCTGTATGCAACATGAAGTCTGTCTGGAAACTGCCTGCCTGCCGGCTGGCCAGCTAATAATAATCTCTTACTCTCATGAGGCAGACCATGAGGAAGCTGGTGGAGGCAGACAATGGAGTCCAGGATCCCAGCTATCCAGAAACATCAAGGACTACAATTCACATCTGAGCTGTAAGATTAGGAATGTGTACTAGTCAAAGGTGTTAGGGTTTTTTATTGGTTTTATTGCTTTGGCTGAAGTTATTGTATTCTGTTACTTACATATTCTGATTGTTCCTGGAGGACAAGTTGGTCCTTCGTATAGTGATATCATTTTGCTCTAGAACTCCTTTAGTTAAAATAAAGCTTTCCTTTTAAAGTATTCTGCCTTCTTGCACTCCTTTTTTACACACCTTGGCTTGGCCAGTTCTTTCCTAAGTTTGCAAGGGGAAAACACCAGTGGAGTCCGAATGCATTGCAATGCATTCACTGGGTAGTGGCAGCCAGATTTATTTTAAATAAAAAAGTGGTCTGAAGGGGTCCCATCCAAGAGTGGAGAGATACCTTCTTTGGAGGTTTTTAAACAGAGGCTGGATGGCCGTCCATCTGGAGTGCTTTCATTATGTGTTCTTGCATTGTAGGGGATTGTGGAAGTATGTAAACCTGAGCTCAACCAATGTTAGAGAGAAAATTCCTCTGATGGATATCTGGCTCCATAATTTCACTATTGGTTCACAACAGGATTGTCTTAACATTAATGAGAACGGGACTAAGACTTGTATAAAGAATGTGGAACCTATTCCGAGTCTAGTATTTGCAGTTTGGGACTTTAACCTTTTGTTTGAGAATACCATATCTTGACTGATACTGAATTTCTGCTCGTAATCCAGGATTTCCCCCTTGTTAGCATGGTATGGATGTTATAATCATACTGGTCACACACATTAAGGCATTCTTTATTTGCATTCCAATTTTAGAGGTAGGTTGCTGGCAGTTCCCATCAATCTTGGCTCATGCTGTAGATCAACTCCCGAATCTTTTACTTGTTATGTTAATTAATTTCCGCCCACACTCTACCATTCTTATCCATCCTGCTAAGGTAATCCATCATCTTGCTAAAGCAAGGGAAATCCAATCCATCACTGCTGGATCCTGATAGAAGGCTATAAGGGGGAATGCAAGTCATCTTCCTAGCAGTAATCAAACAGCTGTGATACATGCCACTTTAAGCTTATATCATTATATAATGGATGGTTTTCTTATACGTGGGAGTTACCTCAAAATTTCAAAACAGACAGACTCTGTTGCAGAGATTTTATTTTGCAAAATGTAAAGGCTGTGAACTAGTTATTGACAGATACTACATCATCAGTTCTGGCTGAAAGCACAGACTAATAAGTAAAACATTGGCACTAATCCTTATTTAATCAGCCTTAAAATGATAATTTCAAGTATATGAATGTGTCTAGGGAGTAGATTTCTTACTCAAAGTGCTTATAAGCATACTTATATATACTGTATTACATAGGGCTGGTGCATTGTAGCAGATTAGAAATTTAGTTTTGAAATGGGCCAACCACAGTTTAAATGTTGGTGCAACTATGAATTCACTGGTAAAATATCTTTCCCTCTCTTTCTGTCTGATCACACATAACTCATAATAATAATTTGGACTTCAGCTCCCAGAATCCCTGATGATTGGCTAAAGTGGTTGAAGGTTTTGGGAGTTGAAGTCCAAAACGCCTGAAGAAACAGAGTTTGGGAATTACTATTCTAAAATCAGAAGTCTCCTGTTTTTAGACAGTTTAGCCAAGGCTTCCAAAAGAAATTCAGCCATCTTCAGTCCCATCTCTATTCTGGGAACACATTATTTCAATGTACAACATGGAGAGAACTGGTTACACTGGTGATGACAAAAGAATTTTAAAATGTATAGAAAGCAAAAGATAACCACTTTTCACACAAAATAACACTTGAACCAGAAATCATGAGCTCCTATTTCTGTTGACATCTTTAGTTTGATGAGGAGTCCCATGCTGTCACTGTCTCCACTATCTCTATTGTTTCTAATGGGTAACCCCCAAGAGAGGGAGGGAAAGGATCCAGTACTGTGTCTCTAATAACTGTGATTGTGAGGTTTCATTTTTCAATACCTCTGGATGTCACACTGTATATATATATATATATATATATATATATATATATGGCTGATTGTGACTTTTCTTGTTTGGATGTAAACTGGATTGTTTCTCACAAAATGATCGATCACAATATTATATGCATGTTTTCCCCCTTTTGTGTGTGGTTCTATAAGGTTGAATATTTTGTGTGGGGCAAGCTCAGAGTCTTAAAGATCCAGAGACAGCATGGATCACTCTTGTGGACATAACAGAATTGTGGAGGGAAGTCAGTTAGAAAAACATTGACCTTCTTCCATAGACTAGTACAAGAAGAATGTGTACAAGAAGGCAAAGATCTAGTCCAGGGGTAGGCAACCTGCGGCCCGCGGGCCGGATGCGGCCCGGCAAGGCCTTGGGACCGGCCTCAGCCTGGTTCTACCGCCGCTTGCTGCCGGGGCTTTTGGGGGGCAATTGTCTATAGAAGCCTCAGAAATATGCATTTATATTAACATTTTTTTAAAAAATCAGCAATTTTTTTCGCATTTGCTCCATCTTTTAAAAAGAAGTGTCTTCCATTTGAAAATTTTGCCCTACATTTGTCCTGGTTTATTTATATATTTAATTTTTAAAAAAAATTATTTAATTATTTATTTTTTGGCTTCGGCCCCCCCAGTTGTCTGAGGGACAGCAACCCGGCCCCCGGCTCAAACAGATTGCCTACCCCTGCTCTAGTCCTTCCTTGGAGCATTGGCTCCACACCAATGCTTGAGAAATTGGACAAGAGGCTAACAGCACATTAACAGCTGACTGACAGAACTCTTGTGAAACATCATTGTCATGTCCAATTCCACTAGTGGTTTAGACACAGTCAAAGAAGCTGAAGACCCCATGTTCCTCTTTTGAACCAGCCAACCATGGAGCTAGCCATGTCTGTTGCCCTTGAGCCACCCATGTCTGATGATCCTATGTCCACCACATATGATATCCCAGAGTTGGTCAGACCTCATACCCCTGTTCTGGATCTGGACACAATAATGAAAATGCTATATGGCGGAAGTGGCCTTTGGCTACTTCACAATCCCAGGTGCCAATATTCTATTGCCAGCAGCCTGCTTGGCAGGAGCTCCTGAAGAGTTAGTGGGGAACCTGACTTCTGGGCTGTCTCTTTAAGAATTTCTGGTTGGCAAGCCTAGAGGGATAGAGTCTGGAAAAAGTGATGCTGGGTCAGTAGTTCTGTTCTGTCCATTTTTAGGGCAAGATGGTCATAAGGAACTCTCCTTTGTTCTTATTGGTCTTGATAGTCTTGTGAGCTCTCTAAACCACTCTGAACAGAAAACAGTCTCATGTGCTAGAATGGTAGCTATTATGTTCTTTTTTTCAACTGTGAATTCAGTAGAAATTATGACCTAGTGGATATACTAATAAACACACTACTGTACATGTAGAACAGCTTGCTAGGGCAGAAATGTAAGTCTCAGGCTGATAGAGGATTAGAGAAATAGTGTAAATAGGTTGGTGCTGGTAATGACTAGGACAAAATAGTTCATTGTCTAGTTTGAGTAGCTGGAGGAATTGTGATAAAGGTTAAGACTATTCTAGTAATCTCATTCTTTAAAAAGTACTACAGATGGCTGAACTCCTACAAATATAACAACACCAAGGATGATTGGTCATCCTGACACTCTGCCTTACAGATTTGCATACTAGAAATCTCATTAGACCATTACTTTTCATGTAATTAACATTGTCTGTGATAATACTTTCCTTGAATAGCTTAAAACAAAATTGGTTTTATTCCTGGAGGGGCATTTTATTCTTATTATAGAAGTGTGTTTAGCTTGTCTGATTATAAAATATCAGTGTGCTGCCAACAATCAGACTGGCTGCCAGATCCATTATCTGTGTATATCTGATATTTTTGAGAATTTCAGACTCAAGTCATCCATATTACCAGTAAAGAAGACTGCTGCAAACCAGTGAGCATGTGTTCTATTTGTGATGATCATCCAAAATTTGAGGAGATAACTTAACAGCTACTTTTGAAAGCCCTGTTTCCCAAGGAGAAAACTAGTTTAGAAGTGCTATCTATAATTGAGCACCTCTGGGAGGAATAATGGAATTAAAAACTTTTGCTTTTGCTTTTGTTTTTTAAATAAAACTTCAGTGGCAGTCCTTTCCATATTTACAATTAGATATCACTTTGAATTTGGTCATGCTCCAAAACATGCAAAGCTAGGGTTCCCATTTAATGTATATGTCATGGCAGTAATAAGGATCATGTATAGTCTCACATAGTGGGTGTGGTCCTACATTGTGTGTACAGAGAGCAAGGCTGTGCTCATGTAGCTGCATATGCCATTCCTTCTACCTTCTGGCAATTTCAAAGGGCTGGATCATCCTTCCAAAGGGAGGACTGGAAAAAACTGGACAGCATCCAGTTGCAGTTATATAGGTCTGCAGTCAGGAGAAAAGAGCTGCTACCATCTTTACAAATCATTCAATATTATGGGTCTATATATGTATATATATCACAAAGTCTCTGACAGTGAAGCTACTTTTTATACATTCTTCCTACACCACCACCACCACCTCCTCCTTATCACACACATTTCCTCCGCATCCTGTGTTTAGTTGGAAGATTTTCAATACTGGGTTGCAGGAGTGAATCTCAGCAAATAATGTGATAAGCAAAGTTTCAGCTGGGAAATAATGGGAATATACTTTACCCAATCCTGCTGTAGCCATGTGTGAATGCCTACAAAAGACAAGGAAACAGCAATTGCTTCCAGAATCCTTTACTGAAGAAGTGTGAACAACAAAACAGTGAAAACGGGGGCGGGTGAATAAGCCTGTCTAACCACCCAGCATGCTTTAAAAATAAAAATAAAGAACACCACCAAAGATCTATACCTTTGCCATCAAAATAAAACTTATTAAAAAGTGGAGGTTAGTGAAAGAAAAAAATCATCCCTAGATACAATTTGGAAGAAGCTTTCTTCTAACAGTCTCTAGAAGATTCAATATAGTTTTCTTTACTTATGCAAGTCTGTGCATAGTCTTAGTTTGGAAAGAAATGTTTGCTGAAATATATTGTACTGTTCTTCTTTGTTGGGGTGTAGGAACTCCATCACTATTCCGTCTGTGTTATATCTTCCTCTGGTACCAAATCTAGAAGTAATGCCAAGAACACATCCACATTGTTAAATGAGGTGTTGTTGTTGTTAGCTGTTCTCAAGTAAATTCCAACTCATGATGACCCTATGGATGAGATACCTCTAAGTATCCTTAGCTTCCACTGCTCTGCTCAGGTCGTGAAAGCCCATGCCCGTAACCACACTGATTGAGTCCATCCATCAGGTTTACAGTCTTCCCTTCTTTCTTCTCCCTTCTACCTTTCCTAGCATTTTTTTCTTCTAGTGATCCATGTCTTCTTATTATGTGGCCAAAGCATGATAGCCTCAACTTTATCATCTTGGCTTCCAAGAACAGCTCTGGTCTGACCTGTTCAAGCACTCATTTGTTTGTCTTCTTGGCTGTCTATGATATCCTGAGTACTCTTCTCCAGCACTACATCTTGAATGAATTGATCCCCCCCCCCCCATCTACTTCCTTCACTGTCCAGCTCTCACATCCATACATGGTAAAGGGGAATACAATGGCCTGAAGAATTCTGACTTTAGTGCTCAGTTATATGTCTTTCCAGGGCTTAGTGGTTAAGACACCAATTCTGATGATCAGAAAGTTGGCAGTTCAAGGCCTGAGTGCTGCATGATGAGGTGAGCTCCTGTCACTAGTCCCATCTTCTTCCAACGTAACAGTTCTAAAACATGCAAATGTAAGTAGATAAATAGGTTCCACTTCAGTGGGAAGTTAACAACATTTGGTGTAGTCATCTGGCCACATGACCACTGGATTTGTCCTTGGACAACGCTGGTTTTCGGCTTCATAAAGGAGATGAACACAGTCAGTTCTGGCTAGACATTCATGTCAAGGGAGTACTTTTACCTTTCCTGTCTTTTACCTGTCTTTACTCTTCAGGAACTGAAGTATACCTGCATTAAATACAGTGCGCCCTTGGCTTACATGAGGGATCCGTTACGGACCCCCTGCATAAGCCGAATAACACGTAAGCTCAAGTCCCATTTGATTGAATGGGGCTCGTGCTTGCAGCATGGGAGAGTGTATGCACCACAGGCGCGCACAGCATTCATTCTCCCGTCATGTGGCTTCCGCATAAGCTGGAAGCTGTGTATGGGGTGTCTGACTATAGCACAGGTGCACTGTATGTTAAAATAGGTCCTGATAGGTTTAAGCAGCCCTGTGATGGTGGAGGGGAGTGTTTGCAAATGAGATTTGTGTTTGGAAGACATACATTATATAGTATACTTGAGTGACTAAGTGATGTCCTTACTCGTTCTGTATTTAATTTCTTGGAATTGATAATTGGGTTTGTTTTAACTTGTATATTTATAAAGATAGTAAATCTGAAAACTGTCCAACTCTGATGAGGGAGTTACCAGAATTCACCATACCCACAGGTTTTGTTATTCTATGGCTATTCAAAGAGTCTCATTATAAAGATCATTCCTGGACACCAGTTCACTTCATGCATCTGAAGAAGCAGATGAACTCTATGAACATTTATGCCACAATATCTTTTGTTCTGATACTTTGCATACCCATATTCTCAACTAACATAGTTATGTTTCTAAATTCTATGAAATCTGGCTTGCAAATGGTCTGGTGGGCATGTAGAATTTTACCTCAAATCAAACAGGACAGTTTAGAGCAAGCTACCAGAATGCATAAGCAGTGGTCCAAAGCTAGAAAGGGGAAAGGAAAGCTGAAGCTCAAAGCTATTAAGAGCTGAAGAAGAGCTTGGACAGCAGAAGAGCCTAAAATAAAGAGAGTCATAGAACTGAAAACCAAAGGAGGCAGTGAGTGATGAGCAGAAGGACCATAATTAAATTCACTGAAAAGGGCAAGGCTGAAGGGTCTGTGCCATGCAATTGTCTTAGATAGCCATAGAAACTCCACAAAGTGTCTTAGATATTCATGCTTTATCAGTGAATAATTAAAAATTGATGTACATCCCAAGATGAATGGTCTATTGTTTTCAATGGGCAGCAGATTTGTATGCCCATTGTGGCACAGATACTATTTATTACTTTCAATGTGATGTAGATTCTGAGACTCCTGACTAGCATGCACAGGAGTCTACATACAAAGCTGTAAATATTTGCTTGTGTTGGAAAATTTGTGCATTCTCTTTCCCCCTCCTTAGATAGGGATTTCCTGCATGCAAATGCACCACCCATCTCTGTCTCTCATTCAAACTAACCATGTGATTTAGTGTACTCCTCCTTTGGGACTAACAGATTGCCTCTCAAAGATTTTTTTCCTGAGCTGTTGGGTGCTCCATCTTGTTTCTCCATCAACTTGCTTTGAAAGATGGTGAGATAAAGATTTCATTTTTTATCTGAACTATTCACTAGCTAGATTAGAATATAGCCTCTGTGTGTGTATGTGTGGATGTTAAAGCCATTAGTAAACTTTTGTTTGAACTTCAAGCTACTTGTGTTGTTTTGGGAACCAGTCCCAGTTATTAGAGAAGCATAGGTCCCAGTTCTTAGAGAAGCAACCACACTGCAGAAATAATCCAGCTTGAGACCACTTTAACTGCCTTGGCTCTGTGCTAGGGAATCATGGGAACTGTAGTTTATTGTGTGAAAAAGAACACTAAATGTCTCACAAAACTATAGTTCCTAGGATTCCCTAGCACTGAGCAAGGGTTGTTAAAGTGGTCTTGAACTGGATTATTTCTGCAGTGTGTTTTGGACCATAGTTAGACAAAAACACACTTCTGCTACTCTGCTGATTTAAAGCTAGACCCTAAAAGGTTTGGCTTTTACATTTTTGATATTTCAATATTTTTGTTTCCTTACTAAAGGCTGAGGTTGCCTTAGGAAATTTAAATTACCCTACAGTTTGTTGTTAATACAAAGTAAATTGAATACAAAGTAGATCTAGAACAAGTGTCTGTGCTAATGGAAGTACAGTTGCAAGCATCAGAATCATGCCTAATCACTACACCAAGTACATTCATGTGGTATATTTAGGAATAAGCATATAAAACTCTTTGTGCAGCTTTATTCATCAGACATTAGATGTTCTTTTATGAACTATTGGTTCACTAATAATGTGAGTACAGGAATGATTAGTCTCGGCTCCTCAGAACCATGCACACTGCAGCTAAGAGGCCCATCACTATAGTCCAGCTATGGATATTAAAGAGGAAAGGAGTTGAAATGCCAAGCTTATTGATCTCATGATTTATTTAGTCAACTCTTTTCCTGCCTTCTGTAGCCTGTTCCTAGTAGTTACTCTGATAAGGTTGTCTCCCCCATTTACTTCACTTTGGTTTTCTGTCCCTCATTTACTTCACTTTGGTTTTCTGTCCCTCATACTTCTATCCCCCAAAGCCCTAGTCCCATTTTATTTCATTATACCAGCTTTCCCCATTTACATCCATGAGTTTGGGATTAAAATGATAAAATCAATTCTTAATGGAACCATGATGTTCCAGACATTTATGATAAGCTAGCATTAGGATAAGGTAGTGGCATTCTCCCTTTTCAATAAAGACTTAGGGTTGACACAGTTTAAGTGCAATAGATATGTGGCTACGTAACAGGACAGTAAAAGATTAAAAAGTATAGGCCAAAGTATTTCTAGCTTGGTAAATGTTAAAGCAAAAGATAAAGGAGGTTGTTTGGATAGTCTTGGCATGACTGAACAATTAAACCCAGTCCTCCTCTCCCCCCAAAATAAATAAAATAAAAATAAAGTGAAGAGTTGTCAAATAAGGAACCCCAGATAAGGAGCCAGATTCAAAAGTTAGTGCTCACTGATTCTTGTGCCCTGGTAAATAAAAGAAAATGACTGGCTAGATAAAATGAACAAAGGCTTGGGGGGACTATACCAGTAGATAAGACCAGGAGTAAGCCAACAGTTTGCTAAGAAGCAAGCCCACCCAACATCTGCACTGCTGTGGGAGGCAATAGTTGAAAAGCCCTGAATGCCTAGAGTGATAACCATTATTCACTTCTAACTTCTTTGATTCACTAATACCCAGACATATATTAGTATAGAAACAGAATTAGAAATATGCTCTGGGACATGGGTTAGAGATAGATAAATTTATGCACCATATTCTCAGGGGAAATACATTGAAAGATATTGAATTCCTTATTGCTATATGTTGAGACGCATGTATGCAATGTGGCTAGACTATGCAAACTGTATCTCTATGGATTGTGTACCTAAACATTAGTTTATAAAGATGCAGACCTATTCCCTGCAATAGGTTCTTAGTAGCCCAAAGTTTAAAGGATATTGAATGGCCAAAGTAATGTTTAGCTGACTAATAGATTAGACTGGTGGGTTCAAATTTGGGAGTCCATGTGATCAAAATAAGGAATTCCAGGAAATCTAGTTAGACACAGATTGACAGGTGATGGACAAAGAACCTTCAGTCTTCTATAAGATGCAGACCTCTGCCACCACCACCCAATTCTACTGCTTTAAGATGTCTGATCCCATTTTGAGAGAAAGGTAAGATATAAATGTAATAAATAAAGGAGGCAAGCTTTGGAGACAGCTTTGTAGAATATATAGGACTGCAAAGTACTCTTAAAACCTCTCTGTCTCTCTTCTTGATGTGATTTGTCAAGTTTGTCTTAGCCATCTTCTCAACCAGAAAGTTTTTATTTTTACAATGGACTTCTCTGTGAGTACAGAGGTAACACTGAGAATAAATGAGGACTGAAATGACAGAGACTAATAATTAAAAAGAACAAATTAATTGGCAAAAATAATTAATTAAAGTCAATCAATTAATTGATGCAATCCCATCTCATAAAGTAGTTTCCTGAAAGGATTTGTTTCTTTGTCATGAGAGTTCTGTAACCATGTTCAGCCTTCAGATCTTTGTGTTCACTGTCTAAAAGTTTAAAATCTGGCTGCTCAGGGACTTTGGGCGCAGAGTTTACTTGTTTCCATATTTCCCTCCTAGTTTTAGTCCTAGTCATTTTCAGGTGAATGCCTGAATAGGGCTTTTGGAATAATATGAGTGCATAAAGGGTAAGCTGTTTGCAGCATTGCAAAATATCATTTATCAAAGGCATTTTTGTTGAAGCATTATCCTCAGCTTCCAATATTCTGATGTTGTGGAGCTTGGGCCAAAATGAGTTAGCCTCGATTCTGTTCTTAAACCAGCAGGGTTCTTTGTTTTTGATATCTGATAGATATTTTGTACCTTTCCTCTTCATATGTTGGAGTGGGAATAGCAATCTAATGTACAGACCCTTGTACACAGCAAGAGCCCTTGTGCGTACAATTGTTCATTAACTCTCAACTGTGAAACAAACTGTTTTGGTTTCAGTGAATTTCTTAGCTTTGTAAAGCTATTCTATATCTATGTCTATATCATCTTTACCACAACCCCTGGAATCTGCCAGTTGATATGGTTGTTTGACTGGAGTTTTCCAGAAGTTGTAGTCCAATTTTTTTTAAAAAAAATTCCTAGCTATGGACACATTTCTTATAAAATATTATTATTCATCATGTGTAAATACATCAAATATATTAAAATTCCACTTTAAACTCTGAATCTGATGGGAGGGATCTATATTTCATGGATATTTTACTATTTTTTCCTAAAGAAAAATGTACATCACTCCTCATCTGAAATAATGTGAAGTAGCATTTAATCCCATCATGTTTTGCTGATATGTAACTCAACTGTCATACACCTTGAACAGAAGTCACACATGCAATTTAAAGTTGGACCTTGTCTTTTGAAAAAAAGTGAAAATATGAACTCTTGGATTTCTTTTCTTTTTTGCCAAAAAAATAAAGGAGAAAAATCTATCAGCATGTATACTCCCTCCCCTGAGAATGCTGTTTGATGTGGTATACCAAAAGACTGCAAGACAAAGGTCGCATTCAGATGATCCTCTATAGCAAAATGGCATATGTTATAAAACCCTATATAGAAAACAGAGGAGAATTTTCCTTGAAGTTTGCCACTGCTCATTCCCTTATCTTGAAATCGGTTTGGTGAGATAATGTGAATTATGTGACAGGATTGGATCAAAGAAATGTGAGTGAAATTTTATGGCAATTAAAGCACCAATAAGGAAATTCGTAAAGTGCTGTGATAGTAAGGCTTTATGGAAGGCCTTACTCTTATTGCACAAGAACATATGTAAAAGAAAGGCAGGCATGTGAATGGACATGTATAGGTGTAAAACAAAGTTTCATTCAAAGTATTGTCATAGTAATTACATGCTTGCTATTACAAAGAGGCCAGATTTAGAAAAAGGAATCAAATGATATGAAAGTCACAACTCATCCTCTGAAAATAATTATGAACACAGTTTAATGTGTGCAGCTCAGTGAAGGTTCTAACTCTCTCCTTTGACAGTTTTCACTTGGCCTTCCCCAGTTTCCCATCAAATAGAAGGTATTGAAAATCTTGAATTAAACAGTTTAATTTACAGTGAAATGAAATGAATCTCTGTAGAATAAATCAAATATCTCACCCATGAAGGGTAATTATCTTTCTCTTTCTCAAGAAATAGAAATTCAGGAACAAGCTTCACACTTCTGAATCAACAGATGCTACATCTGCATAAGATAAAGAATAAATATTTTTATACTTGGCTAAATTTTGAAAACTTTCAGGCCACAGTCAATTCTAAGAAGATCACAATTCATTTCATTTTTATTGGAAAGTTTAGTTAAAAGTTTAGTTAAAAACAACATCTATTATCAGGAAAAGCAAGAAAGCATACACATACTGCAGTCCACTTAGCAGTAAAATTAAACCAGTAGAGAAAATATGTTTGGAGTTGGGCAGTCTTCAAAAAGCTGTCAAAGGAGCTAGAGTAACAGAGAATAGGCTGGTCTTCTGCCAAAGAGTCAGCCTGTGTAGTCCATTCATATGATGGTAGAAAGTACAACTTATTTTCTTCTGATTCTCTCAGAAACATGGGAGTTTAGATATAATGGATTCAAACCAAATGACCTTTGCATTATTTATTTATTTGTTTACTTTGTGTACCGCCTTTCTCCCAGAGGGGCCCATTGCAGCTCACAGATAAAAACATTTTTTAAAAACTCAATAAAATTCAAAACAATATCTACACGCATATAAAATCACATAAAATATACAAAAGTTAAAAGCATAACTAAAGCCCAACTACTCCATAAAAACCACCTTGTTATGAATTATACATCAAATAATTGCTTAAATAAAAATGTCTTGGCTTGCCAATGAAAAGCAAGCAGGGAGGGGGCCAGCCTAGCTTCCCATGGAAGGCCATTCCAGAGGATGGGAGCAGCCACTGAGAAGGCTGTCTCCCGTGTCCTCGTCAAGCAAGCCTGTGATGGTGGCAGGACCAAGAGAAAGCTTTCTCCTGAAAAAAAAAAAGCCTAAGCCATATAGGGTTTTATAGGTCATTACCAACACTTTGAATTGTGCCCAGAAATGAACTGGTAGCCAGTGAAGCTGTTTAAACAAGAGTTATATGCTCCTCGTAACTGACCCCAGTCAGCATTCCAGCTATAGCATTTGGCAGCCACTGGAGTTTCCAAATAGTTAGAATCATAGAATCATAGATTAAATTTCAGTTTGTTTGCCATCATCCAGTCCATTACTGACAGCAGGCAGTGGTTATCCTGGGAAAGGAAGCTGATAGTAATACACAGTAATAAACAATGTCCAAAACTTAATGCAGCCCAGCAAAGTAAGCAAGAGAATCCAAGAGCACAAATCAAGAGAGTTGTCAGAGATCTGAAGTCCAGGGTTCCAGAGAGTGACAAGAAGTATAGGCAAATCCAAGGTCAAGAAGTCCAGGGAGATAAGGCAACCAGCAATCCGAGGAGCAGGGATTTCAGCCAGGAAACAAGGGAAGTCAGGATCAAGCGTGCTTTTGCAAGGAAGCTCAGATAATCTTTGACATGGAGGCTGGCATCCTGCACCTGTTTAAATCCCGTAGCTGCAAGAGTCCATCTGGTGTTGGTTACCTTGGCGTTTTTTATAAAGCCTCCTTGAACGCTAGAGGCCTTCTCTTTCTGCTTGTTGCTGGCTGAAGGTAGGTACTATCCCTTGTCCCTCATCCATGCCTGAAGCTTCTCCTGCTGGGAGGCTTGGCTGCTGAGTCTCCTGGGAGGCCACAGATTCTGTTGGAACTGGCAGAGCAGAACTAGGGCCAGGCTCAGGCTCAACTTTAGGCTTAGGCCCCAGTGGAAGCTCTGGCTCAGCCTCCTCGTCCTCAACCTGGCTGGGCATGACACTGGTTCAGTACAGAGACAGCTTCCTTGGAAACAGATGGAAAGGAGAGATAGAATTGGGTGTCATCCGCATACTGGTGGCACCGCGTCCCAAACCTCCAGATGACCTCTCTCAGTGGTTTCATGTAGAACAGAACCCCAAGGGATCCATAGGCCAACAGCCAGGGGTCAACTAGGAGTCCCACTACACCACCTTCTGGGTTCACCCCTCTGAGAAAGACTGGAAGCACGGCATAACAGTGCTTCCAAGTCCCATCTCAGAGAGGTGGCCCAGAATAATACCATGGTCAATGGTATCGAAAGCCACTGAGAGATCCAGAAGAACCAACAGGTAGAAGCTCCCCCTGTCCAGTTCCCTGCATAGGTCATCCACCAAGTGACCAAAGCTCTCTCTATGCCATAGCCAGGTCTGAAGCCAGATTGAAATTGATCTATATAATCCATCTCATCCAGAAACCCCTGGAGCTGGGGGACCACCACTCACTCCAGAACCTTGCCCAAGAATGGAATCTTGGACCCCATACAGACAGGCCAAAATAAAGCTGCTTTGGGTCACTTTGGAAGTATGCTGTTTAAATGATGCATGCATCCTAAGAGCCCAGAAGCCGTACCAAAGCAACGATCCAGTCCTAAAGTGCAGCTTTGGTGCAGCTTCTGACATCTTAAGATGTGTGTGTCAATTAAATAGCATACCTCCAAAGTTACCTGAAACAACTTTATTTTGGCCTGTCTGTATGGGGTTTTAGAGATTGGCCAATAGTTATCCAGAGTGGTGGGATCCAGGGAGGTCTTTTTCAGCCTCACCACAGCCTCCTATAGGCAGGATGAAAATATGCCTTGCTGCAGCAGCGCATTCACCATTCCCCTTACCCACTCAGCCATTCCCCATTTAACTGCTATCAGAAGCCAGGAAGGACAAGGATCCAGTATGCATATATTTACACAGCGCTGTACATGCAATCTTTTTAATTAGACGGTTCCCTGCCCTCAGGCTTACAAAAGGAGAAGGGAAAGGTGGTGGGGAAGGGGATGAGGTCCAGCAGTTCCTCTCTACCTCCAAGGCCTGGACCAAGGCAGATGGACTGGAGGGAGGGCTTGGCGTCATAATGGATGGTTAATCTTCTTCCAGGGAGGCCTATTGGAGCTAGCCTGCCTCTCTAGTAGGATAATACATATAAAATACATAGCAGTACAGGAAATGATTCAATAAAACAGGCAACAAAGGAACATCAAATAGCAAGAGACAATTATGCAATGCCTGGGAACGCTTCTCTGAACAGGATGGCCTTCAACTCCATTTTGAAGCTGGTTAAAGAAGTGATGGCTCTTGCTCATGGGGAAGAAGGTTCCAGGAGTGAGGGGCAGCGAGTGAAAAGGGGCAAATCCGAGATGGGGCAGAGGAAATCCTGTGCTGGGACAGCCGACCTTGACGTTCAGAGCGGAGGGCCCTAGTGGGAAGGTGAGGAGAAATAAGGTCTAATAAGTAAGGAGCAGCCAGCCCATGGAGGGCTTTACACGTCAATAGCAGGAGCTTATACTGAATATGGAAAGGGAGGGGGAGCCAGTGAAGGGATGCCAACACAGGAGAGATGTGGTCAGAGTGGTGGGCGGATGTGATAATGTGTGCAGCTGAATGCCGGACAGAAATTAAAGGATGGAGGTGAGAAGGAGGAAGCCCAGCCAGGAGTATGTTACAGTAATCAAGTCGTGAGACCACTAGGGCATGGACCAGGATCTTGGCAGTAGAGGCGGAGAGATAAGGTCGGATTTTGGCAATATTGTACAAAAAGAATCTACAAGCCTTGGCTGTGGTCTGGATCTGAGGGACACACGACAGAGAAGAATCAAAGATAAAACCAAGACTGTGGGCTTGCTGGACTGGTTGAATAGAAATGTTGTCCACAGAGACAGAAAAGGAGTGTTGAAGGGTGGACTTAGGAGGAAAGACAAGAAGCTCCATCTTGGACATGTTGAGCTTCAAACGGTGATGGTGCATCCACTGCGAGACAGCTGTGAGACATGACGAAACTTGCTGTTCAAGCCTTGGAGAAAGGTCGGGGGTGGAAAGATACAACTGGGTTTCATCGGCATACAGATGGTAGGAAAAAACAAAAGAGCTAATGAGTTTACATAAGGACAGTGTGTAGAGAGAAAACAGAAGGGGACCCAGAACAGAGCCCTGGGGAACTCCAACAGATAAGGGAATAGGAGATGAGGTCTGACCACTTGTAACCACTGCAGAAGATCTGCCAGACAAATAAGATTGAAACCAGTCGAGAACGGAGTCTGAGAACCCAAGGTCAGAAAGTATATCAACTAGAAGACAGTGATCAACGGTGTCAAAGGCTGCAGACAGATCAAGAAGGATGAGAACAGAGTAAAGGCCATTAGCCTTGGCCTGTAAAAGGTCATTGGAGATCTTAGTGAGAGCTGTCTCTGTAGAATGCCTTGGGCGGAAACCAGACTGAAAGGGATTGAGAATGGAGTTGGCTTCAAGAAACTCAAGACAGCGAGAATAAACAACCTGTTCCAAAACCTTAGAAAGAAAGGGAAGAAGAGAAATCAGACGATAGCTAGACAGAGAAGAGGGGTCAAGAGAAGGTTTTTTTCAGAACTGGGGAAATGAGAGCATGTTTGAAGTCCAAGGGGAAGGAGCCTGTAGAGAGAGAGAGATTGAAGATTTGAAGAAGCGAGGGCAGAAAAGAAGGAGCTATAGAGATTAGAAGACAAGTAGGAATTGGGTCAAGAGAACAAGTTGCAGGTTTGGAAGAGTTCAGAAGTGTAGCGAGTTCATCCAAAGAAGCAGGAGGAAACACAGAAAATTTGTTAGGAGAGGGCAATAGAAGATTATGAGCAGAAGAAGAATTGGGGGGGGGGGACTATCTCAGAGCGAATAGTGGTAATCTTAGAGATAAAATAATTAGCAAAGTCATTAGAAGAGAATGATGAAGAGACAGGAGGAGAGGGAGGTTTAAGCAACGTGTTGAAGGTAGAGAACAAACGCTGCGGGTGCCTCTCATTGGCAGAGATCAATGATTTGTAATAATTTTGTTTTGCCATAGAGAGGGCGCGTGAGAAGGAAGAAAGAATAAATTTGTAATGAGTAAAATCAGCCCACTTTGGACTTTCTCCAAAGACGTTCGGCCACTCTAGAGCAGGACCGAAGAAATTTGATGATGGGGGTAAGCCAGAGGTTTTAGAGAAAGAAGTGCATACAGAGACAGGGGCAAAGCGGTCAAGAATCGAGGAAAGAGTGGAGTTAAATAAAGACATTGCTGAGTCAGCAGAATCCCCAAGATTTAGGGAAGAGAGAGATGAATCCAGGGTCAGACCAAGATGGTTAGAGTCAACAGATTGAAGATCACGAAAATGGCGTTGAACAGTATGACGAGGAGGAGGAGTATAGGTAAGAGTGAAGGAGATTAAATGATGATCAGATAGTGGAAAGTCAAGTGCCAGGTAGTCAGAAATGGTGCAGTTTGCAGCAAGAACTAGGTCAAGACAGTGGCCAAGAGAATGAGTTGAAGAGTTGGAATGTGGTTGGAGGCCAAAAGCAGCCAGGAGAGAGTTAAAGCGAGACATTGTAGGGTTATTGGAATCATCAACGTGGATATTAAAATCACCTAGGTTCAAAGTGGAGACTGAATCTGAAAGAAAAAAAATGTCAGCCATGATTCAAAGTCTGAGAAGAACTGGGTAGCAGAACCAGGTGGGCGATAGATAACTGCAACCCGGAGCTGTAAAGGAGAAAAGAGTCTAATAGGATGAAACTCAAAGGAAGAGAAATGATAGCTGGGGGGAAAGAAGAACTTGAAACTGGCAGGAGTTAGATAGCAAGATACCACCCCTCCTCCTCGACCCTCAGGGTGGCTAGTGTGGGTGAAGGAGAGACCACCAAAAGAAAGGGCAGCGGGGGTTGCAGTATCATGGGCTGGGGGCCAGGTTTCTGTGAGAGCAAGGAGATTAAAGGATTTGGAGAGAAAAAGGTCATGAATTGCTGCTGCTTTAGGGGCAGCAGAGCGACAGTTCCAGAGGGAATAAAGGTATGGAAGCAGGGAGACAGGAAGAGGCTGAATGGGGATCAGGTTGGGGGAAATGTGTGGAGCCATGGGAAGGATGGGATTCACTGCCCAGTGATCAACAGGAGAAAGTGAGACAATGGCAGAAACAGGAGAGAAAAAGAAAAGCTGTAGCTGGCTCTCTTTCTGAGGTGTTAAAGCTGTTTGAGGCTATTGCCAGCTCAGGCCTACTGAGGAAGAGTCCAATGCAAGCAGGAGGTGGGCCTGAGGGAGCAGAAAGTCTTATTTGCTCTTACTTCCTGTGGAAGAGTTCAATGCAAGCAGGAAGTTCTTCCAGGCAGCACAGGTCTAACTTGCCCTTCTTCCTGTGAAGAATTCTGGGACCAGCAGGAGAGTTCTTTCAAAGGGAGCACAGGTCTTACTTGCCCTTCTTTATATAATGCCCACATTTTAGATGATTAAAACAATTCAAACAAGGGATTCACCAGAATTCCTTGGTTCATTGTTTGTTCATACACAGTAATAGAAAAATCCTTTAAATTTTATTGTTTATAAAAGTAAATGTACATTGACACACATTCACACAAAGTGTGTATATCAATCAAAATATAAGATTACATTAGATTTTTTTTTTAAAAAAGCACATTTATAAAGAAGAGCAATGCTAAATAGGAATTGGTAAAATAGTTTATGATTTTCATGTTCAAAAGTGTTATTACAAAAGTCTTCTAATGTGATATAAAAGAAAAGCTTATGCCTAGGTAACAAGTTTCATATTTAATTGATTATTTTGCAGTTATACAGACCTGGGAAGTTATTACCCTAAAGCTATCTCATTCTAAAACCAGATCACATTTGCATCTCTTTTATGTACATATTACCTTGGCCAAGATCCTGCATTAAGCAGGTAGAATACAATACTCTGCCTGCACAGTTCTTTGTCTTCCTCCTACCCCATCAGCTGTCAAGTTCTGGAAGGAGACACAACCTTTGCTTCTTACTCATGGGAGTGGAGAGAAAATTCAGCGAGGAAGATATATTTGGGTCTCATCTGTGAGTGGGAAGAAAATAAAGGTGTATTGACAGATGGAGTGCAGCCTCATTTCCCTTCACATACGAGCCATGACCAGCTCTTCTTCCCTTCAAATTTCTCTCCCCCTCCCATCCCCACCTGTAAGCCCTGTAACCCTAGGCTTGACAGCTGCTGGGGGAGAGGTTTTGAACAGGGAACAAAGGACTAGACGATACCCTTCCTTCAACCTGGATAAGTTTTTTTCAGCTGAGGGAAAGAACTGTAGCAGAGGTGGGGGGGGGTAGTAAGAATGTATTAATTAAGTCTGTGAATATTTTTTTTCTAGGCCCTTACTGTATATATTATGATGTGTATATTCTGTATATTTTCAATTCAATAATTGATACATGATACAGGGAGAGTGCTGCTGTCTGTAGAGTGAAATGGTGTTTTTCCTGTGGGCAGAATGGGCATTTCAGACATAACTGTCCTAAGTCTTCTGCAGTCCAGAAAGGACTGTTTGCACGAAAGAAGAAACCTCAGGAAGGGAGGGGGTTTGCTTCTGCATCAGAAGAGGTTGTTTGCAAAAACAACAATTATCACATCAGGTTGTTGGACAGTAGTGTGCTCACCACATGGTAAACAAAGATGAGATGTTATTGTCAGGGATGATGGGAGTTGTGGCTCTTCACCTGGCCTGGAACTCACCACCTGGTTGTGCACCACGCTGACCAGTTTTGGCCAGTTGTTATATCTTTGCAAGAGTAGCAGAGAACAGGCTGAAGACCCCGACAAACTCTCCAAGCCTTCTCACTCTTGCTTCCACAGAAGTCTTCACCCTTCTTCACCAGGGTCCTGCTGGTTCTTGTAGCTTCACCCAAGACACCAGACAACTCAGTAGTCTTATATAAAAGATCTAGTTTATTCTACTATATACACAGCTCCAAACAATACTCAACTCCTCACTCTCCAATCCACTACTACTACCCACACAATACAATGGGATCCATAGTTATTATTATAGCCAAAGCATGGTACCACCCACTGTGGTCTGTTTCCACCCAGTAGGCGTGTACATCATTCCCATTGGTTCTCTTTGTTCATCCTACAATTAATGATTTCATCATCTCAGCCTTGACCACTTTACAATTGTCAGGTGTGTCCAATTATTCACTATGCATTTCTTGTCCTTGGCACTCAGTACTTGTTAATTGTATTACCATTCACACCTGTGTGGTTCTCCATTGGCTTCTGCTGAGTCACTCTGACTCTCACCTACATCTTTTATTTCTCTTACTGTATAACCCATGTGGCTTTTTCCTTAACAGTTATGTAACCCAAGACCAGTAAACACTGTGGGGTTTGCTGGTGGTGGGTCTGATAAAGTGCAAAGAAAAGGGTTTGCATACATACGTGGGCTAGGGGAAACAATTGACAATGCTTTGTGTGCACCCAAATTGCAGAATTGCTTTGTAAGTTTGTCATCCCTAACAAATGATGGGTATGAAGTGTTCTTCACGGGTGATGAGTGCTTGATATCTGAAAATGGGACAGTATGCAGTAAGGCAGTTAAGAGAAACAAGATATACCACATTGTTTCAAAGATACAATGTGCAAATGTGACCAATAAGCCTTAAATAATAATAATAATAATAATAATAATAATTTATTTGTATCCCGCCCCTCTGAGAACAATTGGGGTGGCTAACAAGTTAAAAATACAAAACATATCAAATCCCTAGTACCCTCCCCCCTTTAAAAGGTATTAAATCTGATAAAGAATTAAAACCATACAAGTTAAAACTGACCCAAAGGTCAAACAACATAACAATAATCAATATGACAATAATCAATGGGAGCGGTGGTATCTATTTATTCATAGGAGTTTCCTGAGGCCGGATTCTCTATTCTGGAAATGCCTGCCGGAAGAGATTTGTCTTAACAGCCTTTTTAAGCAGATGGATCTCATCCGGCAGGCCGTTCCACAGTTTGGGGGCGATGATGGAAAATGCCCTCTGGGAGGTAGCCAAAAGCCTAGATGTTTGTGGCTGAAATAGGACTCTCCCAGTTGCAAGACAACTGTGCATATTACTTCCACAGAGTAATGGGGCACACAAGCTTTAGAAGCTTGGCTAATTTGGAAAAGGTTTGCCCAGGACTCAAGGTAAACAGCTACAACTGGAAAAGATTAGTGAATTCAAGGATCTAGGTTTATTTAGAGAAATAAATGCATTTCTGTCCCCCACCATGACAGATCTGAATCTGAACAACATAGGACCACTAAGCCACAAGTTCATAGATTCTAATATCATTTGTTAATGTTGTCAAGTCACTACTACAAAATGTATCTGCTGGGAAATTTTCATCAAGCTAACAAATTTGATAAGAGGTTTTGACTACATGTTAGGCATCAATTGGCCTTGTGGAGCTGCCTTTAAGATAAACAATCATTCCCCAGTTGCTGCTAAGTAACATATTCCTCAACCCCTTGGCATCATAGGGAATGAGATATACTTTATAACCTTCACAGTGTCAGTTAGTTCTGCTGGAAGAAATTTCCTGAGAACTTAAATATACTGTTGAAAAGAAATGCAAGCATTTCTCTGGGTTAGTCATGCTAATTTTCCCTTCAGAGCTACAAGAACCTTGCACAACTTTCTATATTTGTTTAGAGTAAATCTTCACCAATGAAATTTCAACACTTCTGAAAGAAATAATTCACCTAAGATTTGATTTTCATGAACAAAATTGTTAAAACTGATGCAGCCCTCATGTTCTACTCTGCATTCATTTACCACAGATGCATTTCCCAAACTGTTGATCATAGAAGTTTCAGAATAAATTGTGTCTTTGCTAATTGATGACAGTTTTCAAAAAACTGTAGAAGACTGAAGGCTACAGATGGAGGAGACCAATTCGATCATGATAACAAAATAAGACTAATGCCAAACACGGTTTATAAATCTTCATCTTCTTTAGAAAATATGCTGATGTATTAAGGCAACATGTCCATGCTGTGGGGGGGGGGGACATGCAACAGATGATTAGATTTTTTTAGTGAAATTGATACAATCAAAGGTGAAATCACAATGTGACGTTACAAAAGAAATATACAGATTTCAACTGCAATACAGATTCTAAAGTATTATTTATTGGCCCAAACAACCTTATGCCCTGTGCTAGCCTTCCAGATATAATTTTTCAAATTCATTGAAAAAAATCACTTTCATAGGATACAATCAGGCAGGAATTGCATCATTTGAATTTCTTTTGTAATGCAAACTCTGTAGTGAGTCATATGCAGTGCACACGTGACATTACACAGTTACCAAATAAATGCTCTATCAGCTTATAGACAAAATTTAGATATCTCACAATTCTTGTAGCTCCCTAAGTGTTTGCCATTTTGTGATGGATGATGTTAGCAACCTGATCCCTAAAATCAGCCAGTTTCTCCACTTCTCAAAGAAACTAGCTGTTAAGTAGAGCCTGTCCATCCATGCTAAGTGGGAGAGAAAGGTTGCATGGGGGTGTGTTGACAGAAGTGCAGTTCCTAGCTCTTGCCCTTTGGCTCTCCAGCAGGCAGAAGAGGCCCTCAAGCTCCTGGCCATGAAAGGTGGGATGGCCTCATCCTCCCAGCCATGTTGAGTGCTCCCCTCCAGTTCCATCCCTCAGAGGAGCTTCTTGCTTGGCTTCAATGGGGGAGCGGCTGCCCGGGTGGTTTCCAAATGTTGTCGCTAATGGTGGGACAGCATCATGCATGTGCCAGCACTAGGGACAGGGGGCTTGCCATCCAAGAATACTCAAATCCATGAATGGCAAGTCTGCAGATACCAAGGGCTGTTTGCACATCAAAGAATGCATCAGAAACCAGCACTGGCAATAAGAGGGATTTTATACTATTGATGAAGAAAGGTGACACCAGCTGTTTTACAAAGGTAATGGGTCAAGTAAATGACCCATTGTGCAAATACTTACAATTTGACTATGGACAGTCTGGATGCTGAAGGTAATCTAAAGGATTATGTTCTCTTATGAATCCAATGAGAAATGTCTTTAATTTTATCTTCTGATCTAAACAAGGTAAAATAGATTAGGAAAAACTGTCAATGACTTTTGGAGATTCCCTTGCTCTTGAGCATGACTGTGTCCCCAATGCAAGAGTCTTGGGATACATAGCCTTCAGGATGATTTACGATGTAAAGTATTAGACCCTTTGAAAATATACGTGTTATTAAAATGAATAAATTAATATCCCAAGACATATTTATCAACAGGATGATTTATGAAAGTTTAAGGTACAAAAAGAGATTTTTTCTTAGTTGTGTCTAACTTGTAGAACTAAAATAGGACTTAAGTGTTGATAAGCACATTTTTTCCTTCAAAAATGTTTTTACTTTTTTAAAAAATGTTTTTACTTTTGAAGAAGAGTGATAATACTTGGTGGCAGTAATAATGCTAAGTTTGAGGCACCTAACCGAAGTTAATTCTCCAGCACAAAAAAAAATTGTATTTCACTTAGAAACAATATATAAGATAACTCACAGATTATTTACAATTAAATACATGTTAAAAATGCAGTGCACATTTAACAACAATAATAAAAAGTCAAATATTTATGACATTGGAGAAGCCAGTTTTCCCACACAGTTATAATTCCTCTGCTACCTGAATTCTTTAATAATTCTTTCCTTGTTTCACTGTATAAATGGTATGCAAACACTCTAACCAAACTCTAGAGGAAACCCTCTCTTTTGGAATTCTAGAACATGCTGTACAAATCAGTGGTAATAAAAGCTGTAGCACGATTAATTTGCAGCATCCTGCTGAGGCACACTTTACCTTCATTGCTGTTCAAATCATATTGAATCATAATGAATGAAGAAGTGGATCCCTACCTGAGAAATACTTGTAACTTGTAAAAGTACGTATAATTGTATAATACTACTTCCTTAGTAGAATGTATACTTTTTTTTAAATGTGCAGGTGTTGGGGACTTTTTCTTCAACCTTTAAAGGTAATCATCTAAAATCATCTAAAAATACATTTACCACAAAAATATTCCACAAATGTTCACTTTTATATCCACATTAGAGTTTTTGTTTTGTTTTCTTTTAAAATTGTGATGTATTTTTAGTATTCCTTGGTACTGTATTTATTAATTTATATTAATTCAGGATAAATGTGACAGGAAGATAGCAATGCTAATTCTTTAATAATGCAATGAAAATCTACAAGAATGTTAATTGTGTGTATTCACATTTCCCATGACTTATATAAAGAAGTAAATGCAGCTGATCTGTGGAGGGTATTAACTATAAAAATCACATTTCCCCCCCACAAAACTCACACAGCCAAGAAGTCAAAAGCTGAGACTCCATAAGAACTAGTTTACTTTTCATTTCCAAGACATGTAATTGTTCACTCTTCCTTACTGATTCTGTTTCATTTCTCCACCAAGTGGGAGCTGCTAAGCAAACTACAGCTCTCTGACACCTGATCTTTGCTATTGTTAAATTGTTGTTGTTGTTCATTTATTCTAATAATGGGATTCAAAGCGATTTCAAATATATTAAAAACTACAGATTAAAACTATGCAAAAACATCAGTAAAAGAAAGTAAAAATATAAAAGTAATTTTAAAATCAATTAATGCGTAAAGTTCAAACCATTAAAATTCATTAAAAGCATAAACATCTGCAAAACAGCACAGCATTAAAATCCCATCACACTCATTTTCTAAAGACCTGATGCAATAAGAATGCTTTTATTTGCTGGTGCAAATACACCAAGGAAGGAGCCATACTAATCTCCCTAGGAAGGGAGTTCCAAAGCCTGGGATCATCCACTGAGAAGGCCCTCTCTCTTGTTCCATCCAAATGAACCTGACAATACAGGGCCAGAACAGACTGGCATAAAAGGTTGGCTTCCAGCCAGTTTGGAGACATAGTGTGCAGATGACACATGGCACCACGATGCCTGGAAGCTGGCTTCAAGCTATCCAGCTGTTTATACAGGGGCCAGCTTCTGGGCAATTTGGTGTTGCAGCATTTAGATGCTGGAGTGCCTTAAAGCTGGCACCCTGCAGTGGCAGAACAGAAAAGCTGGCTCCTTTTTTGGCTGGCAAAACGGCAGATTGCCACAGCCCCAAGCTGGCTTTGTCAGGAGTGGCCTGTTTTGTCCCATAGTGGGACAGAGAAAAGGGTGTTTCCTGAAGATCTTATTGCTCTAATAGGCTCATATGGGGCGATGTGTTCCTTTTAACAGCCTAAATCAAAAGTTGAGGTGGAGAAAAAAAAATCTTGTGCAAAAGAAAAGCAGCAAACTAAGTATTGTATTTTTTTTTTTTTGCCATTTCCTTGAAGTTGCAATCTACGAACAATAGTTATTTAGTCCAGAAACGGGTATTACTGATATTTAGCCATCTTTCAGACTAAATAAATATAATTTGTATTGTATCAAATGTTTTAATACAATAATTTTTCTCAATGTGTTTTATGTGTTGCTCTGTGTGTGCTCTCAAGTGTTTGAAAGTATGCCATACAATTCCACAAACAGCTGAACAATGATTGAACCTTTCATTGCTGGTGAATGCCCTTTCTTTCTATTCCCATTCTCCATTTGAACTGAACTGTATGATATTTCTGAATTATATTTGTTTAATGTACCATGTGCACGTTTTTAACTCTAGTACTGTAAGTTTCAAAAATTCTGTCTAACAGCTGTTTAAAGGAGTCTTAGAAACTGCATTATTCTTCATCCTGTTGATGCAAATAACAGCTTTACTGTACTAGCTATTGCTATGTATATTACCTGAGAGCTTTGACTATAGGGCAAGTCGAAAATGTAATAAATTAATTAATAACTATAAAGGTTAAAATTGCTCATAATTCTTAAAATGATGGAATACCAAGGGAAGAAGTCCTAGAGAATACATGCTATGTCCTATTTCTTTACACTGAGGTTCTGATTTGCAAATGTGAGATATTGACTTTACATTTCTGGAGATGATTAGCTGCCAGATCTAATCAAATTGAGAAGTAATTACCAAATCAAAACTTGATTAGCTCTTTGCTTCATTTGCTAAAATTATAGTTTATGCTGTTTAAATGATGGGGGATGTCTGAACGTCACATGCAGCCTAGTTTACTGTAGTGGGAGATTTGCTTGTCGGTTTTGATAACTGGAATGTTTCATTTTTGCTGAAAGATAAATGGTCTCCCTGTTTTTAACCTGGTCACTGTCATATATTCTGAAGCTATACCCAAATGGATCTACATGAGAGTTTAGACACTAAAACCAGTTTAGAGCAAAACCACCAGCATGGTATCAGAAGAAGTATGTACATGCTGTATATGGGGTTTGATATTTTTATATTTTGATATCTAGAGGCAAACATGTTTTAAGAGGTCTCAATGACCTTTGGAACACTGCAAAGCTCTTGAAAATGTGTGGAGGTTCTAGAGAGCATTAAATAAAGCTTAAATGGGTTTGATGGTCACTTCATCATCCTGCCAGGCTTTCTGTATATCCTCTCAGAATAGGGACTGAGCAAGTCCCATTGCAAAGCAGTTAAATACCATATTTCCTTCTCAACCCGGTTTGTGTCCCTATTCACTTCCTATCCCACCATCCAGGGATTGTCTGAAATCCAATCAGTATTTTGTTTCTCTAAAGATAAAGCCATCAATCATTCTAGAATCCCATTGTCAATTCCTTGGGAAGACCATTAGGTCTTTCTTACACTACAGGACAGCACCCAGTATCCTTCAAAGCTAGGAAGTCAGATATAAATATCAGCCCCAGCCATAACCTCCTTGAACATAGTTTGTATGAACAGAAGGTCTACCTCACCCACTGTGTCTCCCTCAGACGTTGTCTGACCCCCACTTTGTTTCCTGTGAAACCATCTCTTCAAGACTGGTAATCATCACCCCTCCAACTCACTATTACTCACTAGCTAACTTTTCACACCTTTCTTTCTGTGATGTCTGTATGATTCTTGATGTTGCAATTGTTCTGTGTGATTGCATGCACCTTTACACATTTCTAAATAAAACTCTTTTTATTCACCAACATTGGAGCCTCTCTGCAGTTGGTACTGGTATACATAGTGTAAAAGATCCTGAAAGTCACCCAACTTCTCAGAGGCCTCTGTTAAGCTACTGAATTTCCCCAAATATCAAGGAGATGCTGTCACTGTTTGGGGGGGGGGGGGAACGCCAAGTATCCCCACCCTGTCTGGATAACAAAACTTTTTTCCTTATTTTTTTTGGACTTCGTTTACTGCATTTCAAGAATACCTTTTTAATATGATTTTATTTATTTCTTTGTAAATATTTTAACTGTATTTGCTTAATTTTTGTAACTTATCTTGAGTGCTAGTACTAAAGAAAAGGTGGGGGAGTATTATAAGTGAAATAATAACAATAATAATAACAATAGTGACAATAGTATTTCATTTCCATCCTTAATTCAAAGTGGTAATTTTCATATTTTAAAGCCTTCCATGCCCTGTGTACAACTTGTCAGCCATTATACTTTGATTTTATACTGTCTGCCTATGTTATATTCAGAAGGGGTCAGTTCCATGTCTTCTTACTGTCTGAAATCAAATTTTGGGTACACAGAACTAGATTTTTAAAAAAATCTTTCTAAGCTGTTAAAAATAATGCCATTGGTACTGATGTTTATTATTCTTTCTATTTTCATTTTATAAGAATATATTAAAATGTAGCCTTACATAACCAGCCACCTTGGGTCCTAGACTAGGAGAAAACTGTTATATAAATAAAATAAAATAAAATAAAATAAAATAAAATAAATCAGCATTAATGTAATTAAGGGGAAATGTCATGCTTTTTAGAATGTTTTTGTTTGTTTTGTTTTGTTTGTTTTGTTTCGTATGATCTCCCCACTTGTCACACATCATTTAAAAAAGAGCCTTATGTCAGAGTAATAGCTTATAGCTACATGGCTAGGGACAGGAGCACATGGAGGGGGAAAGCTGGTTTACCCCCAGGGTTTTCTGCTTTGCAAGGAGAAAGTGCTGACTCCACTGCCAGCTCCCACAATGGCCCAACTGATATGCATTCTGCAGTGTAGCCTCCTACTGCGAGAAAGGACCCACCAAAATGGAGCATTCACAGATACAACCCTATGGTGTGTCATTATTATTTTTTCCATTCCATCATACACAATTGGGCACATGAACACTCTGCCGGCAGATGCTGATTATCCCCAGTCCAGTCTAGTGTGCTAGCTCATGCAGTCATCTGCTCAAGTGCTTGTAGAGCACATTGGTGTGCTCACTGACACTTTGGCAGAGCACAGTCATGGTGACCTCCCTGTACATACTACCTTCCCCTCATTTTCTCCCTCCCCCCTGCTAGACTGGCCAGATTGCTGTTGTTGTTAAATCAATTATAATGTTAGTAATCTGACATATTTGTCATCATCATTTCACTCCTTAAGGTGTGAAATGGATTGATGGTGCAGCTGACTACTCATGGACTTGTGCAATCGATTTGCAGGTGGGTGACCAAAAAATATGGTCAGCAAAGTTGCTGGCAGCTCACCTTCTATTCCAAACCACTTCCTCACTGGTGCACTGTCTGTATGCTGATGCAATAGTTCACCCTTTCCAGCTTGAATTGGAACAGACTGGGATTTTTTTTTTCTCCAGACCCAAAGCATAGCTCGTGTCCATTTTTCTCTGATTTTGGCCATGTGTGTTGTCTGCTAATATAATAATAATAATAATAATAATAATAATAATAATAATAATATATACATTTTATTGTATACTGCTTTTCCACAGATCAAAGTGTTTTACAGCCATAGAAAACCATTACAACCATAAAAAACTGTTACAAAACATCTCTAGATAAAACCCAATTATACAAAATTTAAAACACAGTCATACGCAAGGTAAGGCAGGGAATCAATGGCATCACGCATACACAACTTCATTTATCGGAGGGAAGGCTTGACAAAAAAGGAAGTTTTTAAGCCTTTTAAAAAAATGTTTCTAGGGGGTGTTCAAATGGAGCTCCTCAGGAAGGCTATTCCAGATTCGTGGGGCTATCACTGAAAGGCCATCTGGGATGCAGAAACATATTCGGAAGGTGAATTTCCATAAGATCTTCCCAGATGTTCTGGTGTGCGGGGCGGATTATATGGGGAGATGCGCATCAAGTAACTCGGGCCCAAGCCATGTAGGGCTTTATAAGTAATAACCAACACCTTGTATTGTGCTCAGAAGCAAATAGGCAGCCAGTGAAGATCTTTTAAAATAGGTGTTATATGGTCAAACCTAGATGTACTGGTGACCAGTCTGGCTGCCATATTTTGTACTAACTGAAGCTTCCGGGCTTGATACAAGGGTAGCCCCATGTAGAGCGCATTACAGAAATCTAGACGAGAAGTTACCAGAGCATGTATCACAGTTTCAAGGTCCCTTTGGCCCAGGTAGGGTCGCAGTTGGTGTATCAGCCGAAGTTGATAGTGAGCACTTCTGACCATCACATCTACTTGAGATGACAACTGCAGGGATGAGTCCAGAAGTACTCCTAGACTGTGAACTTCGTCCTTCAGGGGAAGTGTGACTCCGTTCAGGACAGGTGGACAAATTTCCTTCCCCAGGCCTGGGGGACCTATCACCAGTACATCCGTTTTCTCTGGATTCAGACTGAGTTTGTTTTCCCTCATCCAGCCCATTACCGACTCCAGGCAGGCATTCAGAGGAGAGACGCCATCCTTAGTCACTGCATCAGTCGGAGACACAGAGAAACATATTTGGGTGTCATCAGCGTACCGATAACACTGCACCCCATGTCTCTGGATGATCTCTCCCAGCGGTTTCATGTAATGTTAAATAAAGTGGGGGACAAAATAGCTCCGTGAGGGACACCAGATGTTAGTTCCCTCTTAGAGGAGCAAGTATCCCCCAACTGCACCATCTGGAATCTGCCCGATACCCAAAGGTTTTGAAACAGAGTGGGGCCATTTCTCTTAGCCCATAGGTCTCTTGATTCAGTATCCTTCTCATTGCAGATACCATGTAATTTTCTAATTCACGTCTCCCAATCCCATTAAAAAATGATTGAAGATCGTATTTGATTTATAGGAAACAACATAAATATACATATTATAAAGCAAGATAAATACATACTTTATAAAGATATGTTTTATAGGCCTTTAATTCATGATCAATTTATGTGGTATTCATATTATTACATAGCTCGTAAAATCTGGAACATTTCCATTAGGAGACAAAGGTAAATAGGTCTTGAAACACAGAAAGTCTATCGTCATTTCATCTTCCTTAGAACTGGCTGTCTTTTATTGCTTTTTCCACAAGAATTTTCTAGTAATACTTTTATACATTCCTGGGATTTATGCATTTAATACTCCAAAAAACAAATAATTTGGGTCATGTGATATTAACTTGGCTTTGTTGAATTAATAAAAGCTGTTATTTTTGTTGGGTTGGCCTGTAATGCCCTAATGCTTTAAATATGAGGCACCTTTCCCTTCTGCAGTGATATATATGGAGTTCCTAGAAAGAGTAAACTTCCAAGGTCTCAAAGCAAACCTTAATCCATAAAATATACTGCTTAATATTTAAAGAGCCCCACTCCCCTCACTCTCTGTGAAGCACTTCTACAGTAGCCAAATAGCCAGGGCCAATGTTTGACCTGCTAGCCATATGCATGCATGTATGTACATATGTATTAAAAAATAGAAGTATTTTTCTTTATTTGTTGTCCTAGATAAGATAAAAAATATAACTTTTAATCTTGATTGTGGGTTCATATCTTTAAGAAGCTCAATTAAGTTTTGTTCAGGACAGATTTGGCTTCTAGCTATTGTCCAGGGAATGTATATAAAGAAATGTTGTCTACTTGTTCTTCTCATTTCTATTCTTTAGTAGTATTGAGGCTTGTAGGTCAAATAAAAGGTCATTCGAAAAGCACTGTAGCAGGGATGGAAATCAACCTCAGGTTAGTACTCTCTCTAGAGAGTTATATGTCAGCCTTTTACTGCACACTTTCATTAAATGTTACTGTTTGTGCTACAGCATTGTGTGTACAGAATGAAGGCTCTGTATTAATCATGTACTCTGTATGTATGACTTGTGCTGTGTATAGAAGATGTTTCCTGAAACTGAACTGTACAGATATGTGGTTTCCTTAGGGAAACATTACTATAATAGCTATACCAGACACTGAAATAGCCATTTTGTTTTTGATTTTGAGGTAAAATGATTAAACATATTAAAATATATAAAATGTAGTTGCAGTATGTATAATTTATATATTTAACACAATTTTAGACCACCCTGCATCTATGTTTTAAAAGTATTTCACAAGTAAATTATGTATAATAACAAAATCATTATAATGACCAACATGGATTACACAGATATTTTTTTTTAAAAAAAATAAAATCTTTTTTATTATACTGTTTTGTACTATACAGAACAGTAGTGAAATTTATGAAATCTGTATCCCCCATTCGTGATGTGAGGGATATGAATTTGATGGTTTCCAATGAGGAGTGGTCACCCTAATGGATGTTTTGGCACTTTGCACCAAGACAGAGAGTGCTGGGGGGCAGAGCAAAAGGGATATAAGACTTTCCTGTCTCTCAGGCTTCTACTTTTGGATTTTTTGACTGACCCTCCCATCTGTAACACTGTTTAATTTCACTGGTCACTTCTGGGCTGGGTATGAATTTTCTCCATTTTCCATGGGTTTTTGCTGACCCTCCACTCTGCTTTGGGGACTTGGAAATTGGCATAGGATGGTGTCTTAAATATATGGTCGCTTGGCAGGTAATGGGGGAGGGAGATGGGTTTGATTATTACCTATGGCACTCCTTTGGTGAAGGTTATGCCTCTGGAACTGCTCCCACAGGTCTGGAGACTGGGGGTGGGGAGTGAGGAAGGAAGCTGTCCTTAGAGCTGACTGAGAGATCTTGCCTTCACCAACAGTCATACGATTTGGGGGTTAGAACCTCTGGTTGGTCTTCCATTAGTTGCCTGGCTGGGAAGTAACCCAGTTTTGGATTCTCCTCAGGGCTAAGGCGTTTCACCAAAGGGAAGCATTGGAGGAGGTCTCGGAGATACCAGCTGCCTCACCTGGTCCTGCATTGGACTGCTCCTCCCTCCTCCTTGCATTTCTCAAAAAATAAATCCAAATAGGTGATGTTTTAAATAAAGGGGCCCATATTTTATCCCAAGTTCTCTATGTAGTCCTGTTATTTCATGGGTTGGTCATCAAAAGATACTATAGTAAATCAGTATGGTGAGAACAATTCTATCGTCCAGTTTAGATGGCTACAGCTATGCCAGAGGTGGTAAATATTGTATTTGTGATCTTATATTTGCAGCAATAAATATATACAGTTACCATTCAGGAGTTTACTCAAGACCATTGCATTTTCTTGCATGCAAGCCACCGATTACTATATGATAGTGACACTAATACCATGAAATCAGTCTACCTAGTCAGTATACACAATGAATCGGAAAAGATGGTAGTGCCTGCTTTATGTACAGCCTGGGGAAGGAGTAGTATAGTCATATGCTAAACTGTGTAATTACCCTGTTTCCCCGAAAATAAGACATACCCATAAAATAAGCTGTAGCAGGATTTCTAATCATTTGCATAATATAAGCTATACCCTGAAAATAAGACATAATGATAGGCCCAGCATGGAACAGAAGGGGGTGGGAATGGAGTGGAAAGATTGGGGCCAATGGTTCTAAAGGAAACAGAGTCGCAAGAAATTCAGGATGGAATTCCAGGTTTGGAGAGTTATGACAATGTTCCCGATGAAGACAAATTAATTATATTTGAATAAATGTCGATTGTTGTACCATACTTAATAAAAAATAGGACATCCCCTGAAAATAAGCCATAGTATGTCTTTTTGTTGAAAATTTATAAGACAGTGTTTAATTTTTGGGGAAACACAGTAATTGAAATCCCATTCTTTATTATGTCAATAGAACAGAGAGGAACAAGTGGCAGCACTGAACTACTGTTCAGTGTTATTCTTTCAATGTAGTGTAAGAACATTCATTGGGACAACATGATACAATATCAAGTGCAATGAATGAGTCAAAACAAGTGTAGATATCAGCTACATTGGTTGTCCTTTATCATACCCCATGTTGCCCATGTTTACATTCTTCTTGAAATATTATAACATCTTATCTTTCCAAAAGAACAATTAACATAAACAAATGTGGACCCCTCTGTCCTGGTATATTTTTGGTTTCAGTGGCTCACTACCCTGGGATCCTATTATTGCCCAGGGTAACAAAGACATACACAAAGATAATATAACAACAGCAGTAAATTATCTCAAGTTATTTTATGTATTCTCATCCACACCATAAGTTCACTAATATGTTACAGCATTGATAAACAACTATTTAAAAGCTGTTTCCTCCACCCACAAAGTTTTTGAGGCATTTTGTGAATTTATAACTTGAAAGACAATGTGAACAAACCAGGAAGAAAATCTTCAGTCCAGATCAAAAGGATTCATTAGGTGCTTAGCTTTTCAGTCTTCTAAAGCTCATGGACAAATATTAAACCAGAAGAGAGATGTTTAAAAGCAGTATTTTCATTCCTTATTTGAAATGTTCGTGTCCTCATTTTATTCACAGGGTATCATACAGTGAATACAGGAAACAGGCTGCAGTGCTTTGATCATGCTTCTATCTTGTTTGATTAGTGTTTTCATACTATGGAGTACATCAGCAGGAGGCAGGTTGGTCTCTGGGGTTTTCTAATAGGCAAAGCAGGAAGCAAAAATGATTTTAGAGACCATTTAAGATCAATCATTTTCTTCCATCATCTAAGTTTTAGAATTAGAGGCATAAATGGATAGTGACAGACACCTGATAAAATCAGCTCTCCACTGAAAAGATTGACCAATGATACAATATTTCTCCCAGTTTTTCCCTACTTGACTTTTTTATGTTTTGTAATTAGAGTTAGTAACTGTCATTCAGTTTGAATGAAAATAAAATAAAATAAATAGAATGACCAGCTAAGTGTGCATTTTCAGCAGATTGCTTAGAACTGAAGCCTTAGCAAATCTATTCAAGTTTTAAACTGCTGGTTTCATAGCCAAGCTTGAAACTCAGTTTTAAAAATGTAAACTAAATAATAAGAGTATACCAATAATCTGCAATTCCCACTGCCATTGTAGCTGGGGGTACTAGCAACTGTGCAGTTGTTTTCCAATAGTAAGAGAAAAAGTAATGACACTTTTCAGTTAACTATTAGTGAAATAAGCATCTCTTTGATTTATATTAATTTTGGATGCAGATATGTTATGTTAACAGTCTACAAGTAGCCTTAGAAAAGGCAGAAAAATGGAATGCAATATTTTGTTTAACATCATGAAGTGGCACATTTGACTCCTTGACTGTTTCATGAGGTTAGGGAGCTGAACAGACCACTTTAATAGAGCGGTATCCTGCCGCCCCTTTCAGCGCTGGATTGGGGCCACAGCAACCACATGCTGAGGTCCCAATCCAGCAGTTTGCTGCTTTAAAAAGAAGCAGCAATATGTCACTCCTTTTTAGAATGGCAAAAAGCTGCCCTTGCTGCCATGGCGGCAGCTTTTCAGCATTTCTTTGGTACAGTACTTCTAAACACTGTGCCAAAGAAATGGGAGTTTATCACACCGGGGTTAAAATGTTCCCCGATGCGTTCTAATGTGCACAAGGAGGGCCGCGCATGGAGTGCGATGGGAACCCGATGGGGCCCAGAATGCTAGTTTACCGCACAGGGAACGCCACTGCCGCCACCACTCATTCCCATTGGGCTCCAGGGGACGCCATTTCTGGGGACGCTTTGAAACAGTTCCCAGAAATGGCATCCCCTGGAGCCCGATGGGAACGTGATGGGAACGTGTGGCAGTGGTGGTGGCAGCAGCAGCGTTCCCTGTGTGGTAAACTAACGTTCTGGGTCCCATTGGGTTCCCATCATGCTCCGTGCGCGGCCCTGCTCGTGCATGTTAGAACGCACCGGGGAACGTTTTAACCTTGGTGCAATAAACTTCATGGTGTGCTGCCACCCACCATCTGGTCAGATGTGCAGCATGATGCTGGCATCAGGGTGGAGTCAGGGTGTGTGGCGTGAGGTCACCATACCCCCACTCCACCCTGATTCCGGTGTTAATATGATAATATTTATTGTCCAGCAAAATTAAGATATGTGAGGTTGTGGAAGACTCTCCTTAAAGTGTGCTTTTATAAACAACATGTACAGTAAAAAAATTTTTTTTATTGATTTGCTGTATCTGTGTTCCATTGATTCCTGTCCTTGGAAATCATATGCTGCTCACTTACCCTTCAAACATATAAGCATGAAAAGAATAACCAGAAATGTTTTGGTCTTGGAAAAAAAGAGTGTTGCAGAAAAACATTGCATAATTGTCTCTTGCTATTTGATGTTCTTTTGTTGTCTGTTTTATTGAATCATTTCCTGTATTGCTATGTATTTTATATGTATTATCTTACTAGACAGGCACCTTCCCCACCGCCACTCCCTTCTCCTTCTGTGTCGTGTCTTTTTAGATTGTAAGCCTGAGGGGAGGGAACCGTCTAATTAAAAGATTGTATGTACAGCGCTGTGTAAATTTACAGCGCTTTATAAATAAAGGTTAATAATAATAAAAATTATAATAAAAACTGACCAGCATTGTTCCCATTTCCCTGACCCAGTTTTTCACACATAAACATTATTTTATGCATAAAATACAATGTTCTGTGCAAAACAGTTTTGTGCTGTTTTATTGTTTATTTGTAATATTTTTCTGATTATAGTCAATTCAGCCAGATGTTTTTGGTACTATTGGAAAGAATTAATCCAGGTATTATAGATAATGAATAAAGCTCTACAATCTTCTATTTATGGATTAACTGGATGCTCATCCCCCACCCCATCTATTGTCACAGTGAAATAGACTTGTAAAAGCTTCCTGTTGGACTAATTAAAGTAACATTAGTTTTAATAAACTGGAATTGCTCATTTTTATCCATTTTCTGACTGGTAAAATTGCAATGTCATTCTGTTGCTTGACTTTTTAGTACTTTTCTTGTTTGAAGATTTTTTCCCTTAAATATTTGTGGAGTTGAAAAGAATATTGTTGATGTACTGTACTTCATTATCACTCACTGATTTTTAAAATTTAAATTATATATCTCGGGCTTATCTTGACAATAGCTTCTGCAAGGTTTTAGTATGGTTTTAAAAGCCAAAAGGGAAAAAAAAAAAAAAGAGAACATCATGGGTAAGACAGTATTTTATGTCATTACTACACAACAAAGTTAGTGAGAAAAGGGCTAGATTTATTTCATTATATTTAAATGTACTACTCAAAATTGGAAAGTGTGCTTTCTTTTTTATTTGATTTATTTCTTGTTTTTCTTTGCTAAATGAAGGGGGAGTCATAGTAAGAGTTTGAATTATCAAAATATATTTTTAGTTAGTTTGTATCCACTTATTTCCCAATATGGGAAATTTCTCAATATGGTACCCATGTACACAGCAGTGGTCATACATTTTATCATGACAACAATTCTGTGAAGTACTCCCTTTTATGAAAGAATGTCTTGCCCAAAAATATCTATTGACTTTCATGGCTGAGTTTGGACTGGATCTTCCAAGCTGCACTTCACTCTAAACATACCACACCAATTTCCACTGTGTCAAAACGATTCTGTTCCAAAAATAGAGCCACATCTCTAATGTTGACAAGTCTCTATTTCAGTTGTTTCTAATTGAAGAAATGCTTAGGCCGCAAGAAACTTAGGCTGCATCTAAAATGCTTTGGAATTATGGGATTTATAGTTTCTTGTGGCACCAGAGCTCTCTGACAGAGAAGGCTAAATAGCTCATAAAACTACAAATCTCAGAATTCCATAGCATTGATTCATGGCAGTTAGTGATGTCAAACTGCCTTTTTTCTGCAGTTCAGGCAGGGCCTTAGAAAAAAGTAGTTATCTAAAATATAACATGAAAATTGATAGTTCACATTGTTTAATTTTGGATACTATCATGTTTAAATATCAGATATAAAATGTTAGTTTGGACAAATTAGTATTTCTCATCTTTTGTATTTTTTAAAATTATGAACATTCACAATTCTGCAAGCAATTAGAAAATATATTTCCATTATATCCCATTATATCACAGAAAAACGATTAAAAAGTTTTGTCCCATCCTCATACAGATAATTTCACTTCTATAAAGAAAACCCCCCTTTTTCAGTGTATTTGTGTGGCTGAGAACTATTCCGTGTCAGTTTGTAAAAGGTTAATCTGAAAATAAGTACAGTACTCCAGGTCACAATGTACCATTTAGAAAATAAAATTTGTTCACTCCAGTGAACCAATATTGACATAAAATTTATTTTTTCATCTTCTAGTATCACTAGATCACTACCACAGCTGCTACCTATTTGATGATTGGCAACTTTTGTGTTTGCATTTTTGAAACATGTTAAAATTATCCCTACACTGTCCCCAAAAAAGAAAGAGAGAGAGAAAGATTGAGAGAGAGAGAGACAGAAAAGAAAGAAATGTGATCAGCTTTGGAGATACAGTTGTAAACTCATTTTACAAGGGAGTGCTCCCACTGCTTATTTCAAATGTATGCATAGATTTACATTTCCCCCCTGTTGTATAAATAATGTAATCCTGAACAGGTTAGACCCATGCTACTTTAGGCATTTCTTCATTCTTCTGTTCTTAACATGTCACTATCATCTGTAAAATGAGCACTTTCCATTGTTATATTCAGCTGGTGCACACTAGAAATAAACCACCGAGTATTCCAGCATCTGCCATCTGGATATTTCTTGCACTAAATATTAGACAGCATTTATAGTCTCAATTTTGGGATCTATCTTAAGTTTTACTTCTCTATAGAGCCTTTCTCTAAACAGAAAAGGAGCCAGTCATAATTTGATTTTTCGTGTATAGAAATAGTTATTTTATTGTAATGTTTTATTTTCATATGTTCAAGGTCTTTTGGAAAGCATTATGTTTGTGAAACCATAAATGAATAAAAGAAGAGATGGAGGGAGCAGTTCAGATAGAGTGGCTAGAAACAAAAAAAAATGTACATACTATACTATAAATTAAGGACATTGGTATGAAAATTTAAGCATATATTCATGGACAGGAATGGGAATGGAATGATTCCCATCAGCAAGAAAGGTCCTTTACAATAAAATATAAGTCAATTGATGGGTTTTAGGGAACTTGAGTAGTCCATAATATATGTCCTCTGATATATTTTTTATATATGTCATTGGTTTTATATTTTATCATGCGAAAGGCCTTTGGCTTAAGCACTAATAAAGATTGATTGATTGATTGATATATTTTTATATGATTTATATTTTTTTACACTTCTACTCCCCCCCCCTCTCTCTAACTTTAAAACTTTAGTCAAAGAATTGCATAAACAACATACCAAAATAACTACACAGTTTAGTGGGTAGGTGTTTGTCTTCAATTCACAACCATGCTATCCTTTTGATTATTTTGCTATTATGTGTCTTCAAATCCACTCTGACTTATGGAGACTCTATCATAAATCTTTCTTGGTAAGATTTATTTAAAGGAGATTTTTCATTATTTTCTTCTTAAACTGAAATAAAATGACTTGGGTTTCCATGGCTAAGAAGAGATTTGAACCTGGTCTCTCAGAGTCCTTGTCCTTCATTCACACCATTGTTTCTTAACAGACCATATTTTTTATACATCCATGAAGGTCATTTATACCTCTCCTTAGCAGTTTTTTTGTTGCTGTATGTATTTGTGTTCAATAGAAGGTGGGCAAAGGATAATTACTAATGACTAACTTCAGGTTCCTTTAATTATCTTATGTGGACATCTTTCAGTATCAATGAAAGTGGATTGGGATAAAAGGCTACCTTCCAATATTAGCCACAAAGAACAGTGTACACTTTTAATTGGGGGATGCTATGTTAGGGCTGGAACAGATAGCTCTTAAAAGACGCCTTCAGGTTATCGCCAGAGAGTGGTGTTTACACACTGCACACTCTGATGATGCCCTGAAGCCACCCAGAAGCTGGGCGGCCACCCAGATATGATCACCTTCAAAACACTCCAGTGTCATGTTTAGATGCGACACACCACTGGAAGATATTGAAGCCTTCATGGGGTTGTGGCACAGCTACTAAAGGTGGCTTTTCCATGGTCCAAAAAGGAGTGGATATTTGCTGCTCCTTTTTGGATAGGCTTCAAGGAGGATTGGGTCCACAACATGTGATTGCCATGGCCACGATCCATCTTTGGTAAAGGTGGCTTCAAGCTGCCCCTTCCTGCCCATCTGTTTCCCCTCTTACTTTATTTTTGTATTTGTATATTATACTCAAAGATGTGTCTGCAAAAGACCTTAATTTATTTGGTTTATTCTGTTATTTAAGTTCTGTTATATTAGTCTTACTGGCTTCTTCGTGGGAAAAGATATTAAGAAACATTCAATATTTTTATGGAAAACTTGGAGAATTGTTATTTAAGAGTTTAGTCTCTGGTTTGTTGTTGTTATTGTTGTTGTTGTGTACTTTGTGTGAGAGTTATTTTCTGAGTTATACATGTGTTTGTTGAATTCCATAGGAAGCTGCCTATTTCTCAGTTGTTTCAAACAAAGAACCTCCCCAGCAGGTGTACACCACTCTTTAGGATATAACCCATGTGGTCTGCATCTTCCTGGCACTGTGGGAAGCATAGCTTGGGAAATATTCTGTGCCTGTTAGTTTGCTCCAGTGACATCCTGGCCATTGTTTCCATTTTGTATTTTTCCTCTTCTTTTGTTCAATAGGGACTACAATTTTTTTGCCATTCCATGACTGCCACAATTGGAACTATAACTGCAACTAATTATTTTAAAGCAACTTCCCACACTCCTTTCACTTTATGGTAACATTTCTGGCTATAGTAGCGTACATTTAGGTGGGACTAAAGTATAATCTGCCTATGCTCTTTAGCTATTAAGTCCTGTAGCTATTATCTCATTGTTGCTGAGCTTCAGACAGATGATGGAGTGGTTTGGATTAATTAAATGAAAAACACAAGTGCATGAAATTCATTAAAGGCAAGTTAATGAAGTGGCCAAATGTATCTCAGAACTTGAGTAATGTGTGTCACTTCTGATGGAATTTAATTTAATGTAATGATCTGATTTACCTGGGGTGTACATGTCTTTTGGCTATTAGGCAGTAGCAACTCACCCATAAGATTTGTGTTTGTGAAGAGGAATGAGTCCATTATCTGAAACGGCAGTCAAAATGCTATCATACTTTCTGGGAATCTATGTGTTTGAATCCAGGCAGGTACACTGCATTCAGGAAGCAAGGTCTTTAGGAACATACGTAACTGAGGCCTGAAACAGATGGGCCAAAAGTCTCTACTTGGCCACAGTTGGAGTGGCCAGAGGCTGGTCCAATACATCTGTCTGGTTGACCTCTCAGATAATTTTGTTTTGATTTGATTTGTATTGACCCTGATTACCTGGAAGCAAAATGATGGAGAAGGAATACCTTTATTGCATGTGACCTACTGTATTTTCCGGCATATAAGATGACTGGACATATAAGATGACCCTCAACTTTTCCAGTGAAAATATAGAATTTGGGATATACTCATCGTATAAGACTACCCCTCTTCCAACGCACACCAAATAAAAATTTTAAAACATCAGATTTTATTTCAATGTGGTAATTTTAATTCAAATGCTTATGACATGCAGGTACTTAGCAGGAAACCTTGTTGTATACAAAGCCTGCTTGGACTGGTCAGCTCTCCCTGCCTGCCCAGCCTTCCCTATCAGAGCAGTAGCTGCTTTCATATGATCGCCGCATATGGCGGGGATGTGCCCGTGGCCATTTTTTAGGTTCCCCTACCATATGCGGAGATCACAGATTCTCCAGTCTGCCCTATAAGATGACATCTGGCATATAAGACGACCCCCAACTTTTGAGAAGATTTTCCTGGGTTAAAAAGTAGTCTTATACGCCAGAAAATACAGTATATTCTACTGATTTGTAAGTAAGTCTGGATCCAGTTCATGGGCTGGGATTTTTTATTTCCAGTTCAGGTGGAAAGCTATTCAGATAACATCTGATCAAATTGATTTAGAACTGCATTGGTAGCTGTGTCCATTTATAGCAAACATATCCAGGTGTTTTTTACCCATTGATTTTTTTTGAAATTTTTTATCTAATGCACAATGTTCTTAAACAGCTTAAAACACAGCAGAGTCTTTGTGAGTGTATTTTATTAATCACATCTTTTTGTTGAACTTTAATAACCTCAAACATAAAATATGGATTCTGCTGTATTTGCTGTATAAATTCCTTTATGATTGCAACCTATCCCTCTCCAACACACATGCATGCACTTTTTGTTTCATGGAAATAAAAACACTAGCTTTGAATGAGATATCCATGACATAAAGAACAATGTAGACTTTCAAACCCTGAAGGTCAGCAACTATGATATTATTTATTACAGAACCTGAAAATGAATGATCAGCATGGCAAAAGAGCATTATCCAAGGCAGAGGTGAAAACAACTCATAAAATATTACTTACTGTACACATTGGTAAGTGACAGTTTGAAACAAGAAGTAAAGTATGCTGCCTACTTACATCAAATGAACTGACACCAAAACCATAAGAAAATAATATAAAACCTTGGGTTGTCTGTGTTACATATAAAACAAAACAAAAGCAAACACAAATATACTGGGTGGCTTGAATACCAAAAAGACTTGCACTGAATAAAGCACAAAGAGCTAGTCTCGCTGTGTAGAGTTTTAATGCTGTGTTCTTGAACTATCCATCATAGAACAGCACCAAACTGATAGTGAGGACAAAGGTAACAACATTGATTTATCACAAAAGATATAATTTCTGTAGACATTATGATTGTATATGCCTAGCCCATTTTCTTATCATATATCTCTCCCTTCTTGTTCTTCTCTTCTTTTTTCCTTTTTCTATCTTTCCTCCATTCTCCATATTTTTATTTTTAAAATCTTGCCATTTTAGAAAGGAAGCTATACATCTCTAAATACTTGCATTGAGTAACAAAGCAAAATTTATACAATGTTTCATGTTTGCATTATGTTTGTTGTTGTTAGCAGCCCTCCAGTCACCCTTGACTCATGGTGACCCTGAGACATTTCCAGGTCCCCCTGTTCTCCATGCCTCTGCTCAGGTCTTCTGGATTCAGGACCATTAAATCCTTGATCGAATCTATCAAATCTTCCTCTCTTTCTGCTGTCTTCTACATTTCACAGCATTATTATGTTTTCTAATGAGTCCTTTCTTCTTGTGATGTGGCCAAAGCGCACCAGCTTCAATGTAATTATCTTGGGAGTTTATCAAATGGGACAGGAAGCTCTCAATTTCGAAAGAGAAGATAGCGAGGTCAGTTCAAAAATTCATGCAATTACGTGATTACTTATCACACCTTAAATTCGCTGTAATGGCCTCCCCGAACGCGACCCAGATTCTGTGCAAAGTAAGCCATCACATTGGTGGGTTCTTAATTGCGAATTGGCACCCTTGTGCATGCTCAGTGAGACTCCAGATGACTGGAGCATAGCATATTTAGGTGAGTGAGAGAGAGAGGAACCAAGGAATCCCACAATTTACAAAAGAGGTTTGAGGGGGGGTGGTGGTGGTGGCAGGAAGAATGGTTGAAAGAACATGCTCTATTCACGTTAAAATGAGCATATATTCACTCTTGTCATGTTAAAATGTGAATATAATGGTTATCCAATAGCTCCCAGTCCATGCCTCTTAATTAGCAGGCAGCAGGCCCCCCCAGCAATGCTGAAGGACAAGCGGAAGCAAAATTGAAGTGGGATTGCAGCGTGGCTTCATGGGAACCCCCCTTCCAGATGAGGGGGGAACAGGACCAAAGGAGACTGCACATCACACCAAACAACAGTGCACTGAATACGAAGTTGCCTAGGAATAGGGTTTGTGACTTCTCTAGTTCAACGAATTTACTTAACTGTGGAAACTCTGCTAGAACATGGCCACATAGCCCGAAAAACCCACAAAAAACTATGGATGCCGGCCATGAAAGCCTTCGACTTTACATAACTATGGATTGATGCGTGATTGTGTTCGGAGTGCGTTCAGACTGCCAGCGATTGCGTGTGGTAACCTTTCGTGCAATAACATGAATACGCATGATTGCGTTCAGGATGACACTGGATTATACTTCCAGTTTCAGTCATGTGATATTCTCCTTGGTTTCCAGGAATAGTTCAGCATTGATCTGTTCAAGGACCCATTTGTTTGTCTTTTTGTCTGTCCACAGTATTCTCAGCACTCTTCTCCAGCACTACATCTCAAATGAGTTTATTTTCTTTTTATCCACTTTTTTCACTTTTCATCTCTCACATCCATAGATGGTGATGGGAAATACAATGGATTGAAGGATTCTTACATTAGTGATCCGTTGTCTAACTTTAGTCTTTGGGATCTTGTCTAGATCTTTAATTGCTGCCTTTCCCAATTCTTATTCTTCTTATTTCTTTACTACTTTCTTTGTTCTGATCAATGTTTGATCCATAATATGGGAAATCTTTATTTCTATTTCCTTGTTGTCTATGCTGAAATTATGTAGATCCTCCATGGTCATTATTTTTGTTTTCTTTATGTTCAGCAACAAGCTTGCCTTTACACATTCTTCTTTGAGCTTCCTTAGGTGTTTGAAGTACATGACATTTCTCCCTAGTAGTATGGTATCATCTGCATGTCTTATATTGATGTTATTCCTTCTACGATGTCAAAACCTGCTGTTTGTATGACATTTTCTGCATACAAGTTGAACAAGTAGAACAAGTGCATGATGTCCAATATAATATACTTGAAAAGTAACTTTTGATTAATATTTGGGGTATTGGATTCAGTTAATCATTCTTTTTCTGTTGCAATCAACAGGATTTAAGCTTGTCTAGTTTCTGAGTAGTACATTCGTCTGCTTCACTACAATTTCAATAGTACAACTTCTGAAAATATAGTATGTATTCCCCCCCCCCCCACAGAAATAAATTCCATTCTGTCCATTGGTATTACTCTCTAATAGGGAGTTATGAGTAACATTTCTGGATAACTTCCTATGATCATCTTTATTCTACCAGGTTGAATAAAGGGGAGGTGCCTCCAATCACCATTTGGGAGTAAGCTTTTCCTTGCTGCTCAGGCTACAGACCTGAGACTATGACAACAAACATATATTTTGGCCCTGTCTCCATCTCTTTTGTTTCACAGGGGGAGAATGTAAAAGTTGTTCTTTCCATTTGTGAGCGAATGCATCAGACTCTAAAAGCCCCCCCCCCCCCGAGAAGCTGAAGGCACCATCCCTCCAATAGTGGCCACTGCAGAGGGAGGTGTCACCGTGGCTTCTGGAGGGCCTATTGCAGCTGCCAGCTGAGCAGGAAAGAGAGGTGACACCCTTCCCTGTTCTCCCAGTATCCGTGCTAGTCCCTTCGGATGTACCACCCTAGCAGGTGATTCCCCTCTCTGGGGTGTCACCTGCTATGGTCACTTCCCATGTGTATCTCCCAGTGACTCCCCTGCCTTTGCATGAGAATGAAGGAGCCCATGGGTCACTTCTGCTTATCACCAATATGGTAAATGAACATCTTAATAAATCAGATTTTGTTTTATATCTGGATTAACCTGACATAATCCATATAGCTGGATTAATCTGAAGTTACTGTGACACAGAGGATAATGATGCAAATTTGTTGAAATTTTGAAGCTCCACCCACCCCATATGTTTCTTCTGGAGAAAATGGAAAATTTAGACTAAAGTTAAATGCAGTTCTAATATTTCTTTCTTATCATATATAAACCTAATCATTTTACTGCTTGAACAACAACCATACTGTATTTTGTATTTTTGTCAAACATATACAATTTTACTAGTGGACATAAAATGTGTGAAACACTTTTATCTAGTTAGATTCTAAAGTTTCAAACTTTGGACTCAATTATTGTTAGTTAACAATTTAGTAGTAGAGCTTTAACAGTACATGATTTCAGCAGATTGCAAACCAACTGAAATCAATGGGACTTTAAAATGCTTAATTTTGGCCAGATCATATTCTTATTTTCTAAATGACTTTCTGTCATTTAAATGGATAGCATGCTGGTAATGCTGCTTTTTGCCTGATAGCTCTCTATTTAAATGTATTAGTGCTTAAAATTTATATATGCATAAATATTTTTGAATATTTTTCGTAGATCCCTGAATTATACATTTATAAAGTTCTTCACTTTACTATTTCTTTCTAATTTCCATTGCTAGTGTTAATAAAGAGTCTAATCTGTTACAGATAATTTCAGGAAGATGGAAAGGAAATGTAAAATTCATTTTTGCTGCTTCCTCTTGTATTAAACAATTTATCACCCTGCTTTTTATTTATAGCAAATGACCTAACATAACTGTGCTGCAAACACTGATAATGTTCTGGTTTCAGGCATTTTAGAAAATTGCAGCTTTAGTGGTAGGAGGTTTGTTCAGGGTTTGGTTATGACTATTTGCCTTTATGGAACTTACAACTTATAGATCCTGATGTGTCAGAATATCCTGGATCCTTTCTGCTACAAATATAATATGCACATGTTAATATAACCCTATATAGCCTAAATATAGTATAAATGAATGTTCTAATAGTTCTTTTCAAAAACAATATAATCATTTAACAATACCAAATATAAGTAACAATAACAATTTATCTTTCAAATAATTTCAACACTATGAAGACATTAAACAAAGAAATAAAAGTGAGAATCAAAATAAAATTTTAGAAACCCAAGAGACAAAGGTAGCTACAAGTTTAGTGATGAGCTAGAAGCTTTGGTATTATTTACACAACGAAGCAAGGGAGATTAATTTATCATATGAAAATTTAATCTTCCTGTATTAGGAGTTGAAAAATGTAAACATGATAAACCTGGTGCCTCTATTTCAAGTTTATTTTCAGAAACGGACATTAGGCTGCCAATTTCATTTTCATAAATAAAAGTTAAATACAATTAACTTTTTAAATTTTAACTTAACAGTTTTATTTTTTCTTTCTCTGTCATGTGTATGTGTTTGTGCATTTAAAATTTTCTCTCTCACTCAGTGGAATGGTAAAGTGGGAAAGGGGGATTCTATGGAGAGATCTTCAATCAGAGTGCAAGGTGGTCTAGATGGAAAGGAACACAATAACATAATAATGTGTGGCCAGTTAGGCTTTCACATTACTGTTTCTATAAGTGTATGGTGTTAACAGGTTGCTGAAGGATGATTGTGATTTTTTTTGGCCAGTGTAGACAAGTCCACAGTAAAAGTAGAATCTTTACACATCACAGCTTTCTCATGCTTTGCTGAAATTACCAAGCAAAGCTTGAACCAATTCCTAGCATAGAAGATTTTCACACTTTCCTGCATTGCTGGGAAATCACCCTCCAAAAGTTGCTAAAAGGGGAAATGAGCCTCTGTGTCTGAATGCTGGAAGCCCTCATTAATCCTCAAGGAAATGGAGCTCCCTCTGTAGCATCCTTCAATCATTGCAAGGAAAGCAGGGAAGCAGAGAGATTTCTTCTTTTTCTTCTAGATGTAAAGTTTGCATCAAGAAGAATCTCCCTGCCTCTCTGCTTTCCTTGCAACGATTGAAGGATGCTACAAAGGGAGCTCTATTTCCTTGACGATTAATGAGCATCTTTCCCTCACCTCCTATTTTGCTTGTGTGTGTATGTTTAAGCAAAGATTAGTCTTATATTGCTTGAGGCTTTTCACTTTCTTCATCTCTGAAACCTCTCCTTTGACCCTCTTTCCTGAGACCCAAATTGCTTAACCAAACTGCCACTTTGTCCCAGCGCCCAATTTAGGACTAAAAACCCTGGGACTAAAACCTAGAGCAAAAAGAAGCTCTGGGGCACTACAGATGGGCAGCTGGAAGCTGCCCCTTCCTGCCCTGGGTCAGTGCCACAGCAGTCGCACACTGTGGCACCGACCTGCTCCTTAAAAGAAACTGCTCTGAGAAGCTTCCTAGAAGGGGCATCACAGGCGCACTCACGGGCCATAATAGCACCCCTTCCGGCCAGCGCCCTTTGAACACTACGCATCATGAACGTCATCATGGCGCATGTCGTGAGATGTCTGAAGCTCTGTCATATAATTTCCTGTATCCCATTGTGATTACTTTGTGTAGTTTGATTTGTTTGTGTTTGGTAAAAGTTCATCTTTGATATAAATTCATTTTTGATATAGCTCTGTGCGTGTATATATCAGTGGGACCAATATATCTAGAGTTTGTGGTGGGTTTTTCGGGCTATATGGCCATGTCCTAGAAGAATTTATTCCTGACATTTTGGTCAGCATCTGTGGCTGGCATCTTCAGAGAAATCTGTCTAGATATGCTTCAGGCAAGGGTCAAAGATCTTGCAAGAGTGTATTCACAGAACATGTGTGAATTCATACATATGTCTTCACCCTGCATCTGGTGAAAAGGCAGTAAAACATGTTCATTCTTGACCAGGACAAATCAATAGCAATTTGTATGTGGAAAGAGCCCAGACCCTGGGCTCACTATTCCAACTTGTACTTCAGTAAATATTGCAATATATTTAACATTGGGATTTGTTGTGCTCAGATTGATGGTGTCCAGTCATTTTGAGCATATGACACATTTTTTTTTCCAACTCCAGGATCCCCAATTAATTTCTGTGACTAGTGGTTAAACATGAGAAAGTACTTGAAAGGACAGTTGTTTGCATGTGGCCCTAGCTGTCAAGTAAGAAATACTGTTCTGTGTCACTTTTATGGGAGAATAGGTAAACTCTTAAACTAGATTTCCATATAGTTGCAAGCCCTTCCTTGCCGGTTATATTTGGTTTTTTTTTTTTCCTCCTCTCTTTTTGTCCCATAGTAAAGCCGGTTATCAGTCTTTGGATGGTCCACATTGGTAACCAGTGAGGCCCGAGGGGACTGCATAATAGGTTTTACCTCCTGCAGCTTCCCATCATCAAATCATTTCCACAATGATTCAAAATAGCTGTTTGTTTCTGTTAAGGCTTCTGGAAACTTACTTGTCCCTTTCATATAATTGTTGCCTACCTTTAGATCCTTACAGGGCTTTTCAAAATCAGAAATGACTAAATGGTCCTTTCTGGTATGGAATCAAACTCAACATTTACCTAAAAGAGGTTGTTGTTGAAAATAGGGTGAAATACCCGCTAACCATCCCCCAAACCAAGGCTTAAGGTGTGTTACTGAACATTTTCAGAAAAAACTTGGGATGAAGAGTCTCTTGGGTGAGTCACACTATGCTGATCTCTGTAGCAAAGACTTTTGCATTTCATTCCAATTCCCCTCTGTATTCCCTTATTTTGCATCTGTTCTTATATTACATGTGCTGATTTTCTGTTGTTAGATTTATTGCATTATTATTGCGTTTTAATGTATTTTAATATTATCCATTGCTGTGATAGGACTACTTTTGGTAGTATTTTTCATCACAATAAATATTTACCTCACTTTGGAAGATACATAAGAATTTTGTCATATTTTCAGTGGAAATAATCTGTTTTCCTGATGTTAGCAAATTCTATTCTACTTATTGCTTATGTTGATACATTTTCTTTTCTAAAAATTGCTCTTGGCATGAAATAACCTAACCCTCTGAAGTTAGATTTGTTGTGTATATGTGTAATTTGGTAAAACACAGTGAGACAGTTTTTGCCTTGTTCAAAAATAATCTTGTATGCTTTTCAATGTTTAATTAAAGAGCTTATAAGAAATGATTGGTAAACCTGCAGATCTTTAGTTAAGCAATTCCACCTACTGAAATCCCAATTATTTGATGACAGACTTTTCCCTTAAGCAGTACTTTCATCATCTTCATTTCCTTCTTTTTCTTCTACTTGCCCTGTCTTTTAATTATCAGAAGGGCTATTTCCTTCTTTTCGGGAATGGAAGGAAATCTAATTAGAAAGGATAGTTTGCAATAGTTGGTTGTCAGCACTCACTGATGCACAAATCACTATCTTCGTAGTCTGTTACCCTTTTAAGAATAAGCAAAAGCTGTAAGTTGGTGAAGTGATAATTGGAAAATATATTTGCAATGTGGTCCCTTAATTACATGAGTAAATGTGCACATATATGCTGCTGGAAAGGCTAAAAAACCCACAGTAATATAGATAGATAGATGATAGATAGATAGAGATAGAGATAATATAGTCAGCACACACACACATGTACACACACACACATGCATGATGCAGGACCAAAGGCAGTTTACAATATAAATTAAAACAAAATTCAGCTCAAGACAAATCATCATTATCATTAAAAAATTACAAATTGTAACATAATAAAAACAATTAAAATAATTAAATGATGTTTATATTAAAAATAGTACTGAATTAAACAAGAATTTAAAATGTAACAAATAAGAAAGTAATTATAGTACCTTGGACAGCAACCATTTAACCTTCTCTAAATAGAAAGGTCTTTTCCTGCATGCAGAAGGAGAGCAGAGAGAGGGTCCTGTCCAACCAATGAGGTTAAGAGTTCTATAGCCCTGAGTCAGCCACCGAGAAGTATCCTCCCATGTCTTAACCACCTGTGCCTGTGAAGGTGAAGGGGCCAAAAAAAGTTTTTCTCAAAAATCACAAAACACAGACAAATTCACATGGGTGACAGTAAGGCCTTTGGCAAGATCCCTCATCATATTCTTTTAAACAAAGCTAGTAATATGTGAGTTATACAATATGACTCTTAGGTGGGTTTGTAATTGGTTGACCTAAAAAACCCAAAGGGTACTTAACAATGGCTCCTCCTCATCCTGGAGAGAAGTGTCTAGTGGGATCAGTTGTGGGCCCAGTCCTATTCAACAACTTTAGTAATGACTTAGATGATGGAATAGAGAACTTGCTTATCAAATTTGCATATGACACCTAATACCCCAGAAGACAAGATCACTTCCAAAATTAATGGCTTCACCTATTCCCAGAATGCAGAGGACCATGCACTACCTGCATGTGGTACTTGCAGCTATATGTGTGTAAAAGGTAAAAAACCACTTAGGAAGGAAGAACAATCTAACTTAGTACCAACCTAAATAAATACACAGGTATTTAAGCATTCAAAACCTTATGCTCATTGGGCAGATCTGTTAGCTTTCGTTTTCCACATAATTTTTAAGAAAGAGAAACCTAATTTTATTTTCATTAGTAATATAAAGAAATTTGAATATTTAAATAACAATATAAGAAATGAATAATTTCCAGCTGCCTTGAAATCTGTGCTGGGAGAATGGTGAGCTATTGAGTGACTGACTGATTGACTGATTGAAATATATAAAATAAATAAATACAGTGGACCCTTGTTATCTGTTGGGGTTTGGTTCCAGGAACCCCCGTTAATAACAAAATCCATGTATACTCAAGTCCCAGTAAATACAATGGCATAGCAAAATGGTATCCCTTATAGAAAATGGAAAAATCAAGGTTTGATACTTGAAATATATACTTTTTAAAATATTTTCAAGCCATGGATGCTTGAATCCATGTATAAAAATCCATGGATGAGGGTCAACTGTATAGACCAGAAGCCTGCTGGTGCCTTTGATAACTAGAGTAACAGCCTTTTTTAGAGAAGTGTATAGAGGTGGTTACAGCAGAGAAAGCTGTGTCCATAATCAGAGAAGTCTTGCTGCCCGTTTCCGGGAAGATATTCCAGCAATCCTCATTACTTTTGATGTTCAAGTGAAACAATTGTGTTCTCTTTCTTTGTTCTTGTGAAAGATATATAGGTATCAGTGTACTTTCCCTCAGTAGACATATAGCAGTTTCAGGAGATAGTTTTAATCAGGAAAACACTTAGAAGGAAACAATTAAACCGAGACTGAAAACCAGAGAAGGGAAGATTAATAGCAGCTTGGATGTTTTAATGGAAGCTGGAAGATGTAGTTATACCATTCAGTCCTTGCACTGGTATCAGTGAAAATGTGTAGGCACACAGAGGAAAGAAAATAATTTGCTATATGCTGGCAAACAACCTTTCAAAGGTGTGAGGGAATGGCAAAGAACGTGCATGAGCAGAAATCAATTCACTATGAACTTAGTTTTCTCAGGGGCACAGAATTTCACTAAAGATGTCTGAAAACTGATCATTTCCAGAAAAGTGACTTATAATATTATATATCATTTAGTTAAATATTATTTTCAATTAAATATTTTCTTTTCTGCCTCATATGGGAATCAATTAATTTTCCTAATGTTTGTGATAGCCAGTCACTGCCTATGCCAGCAGGTTATATTTGTTCAACTTTTGTCACAGAAAACTTTATCTTTAAAGTGCATCTCATATATATATATATATATATATATATATATATATGCTGGCTGACATTTTGAATCTAATAATATGATTAGTATTATTCAATAATATTCTGTCTCTGGGCTTGAGTTATTTCTGATTCATTGTATCTGTTATTAAATCCTGGTGTTAATGTTTTTGAATAAACATATTTCAGAATTATTTCTCCATTGTGTTCTTTAATAACCAAACGTCTGAAATATCACAGTTTACTCCCAATGTACTTTTAGATAATTAAAGCCTCTCTTTATGTCTATGCAAGTTGTCTCTTTTATTTCCCAAAACACTAGGATGTGATTTCATTTATGTTGCTCTTGGGGTCCAAAGTTGGTAATCATTTTTCTGCATCTACCCTAATCAACGTCTCCTGCTATATATGTTACACATCCTTTATCGCTTGACTTATTTCATTAACATTAACATTCACATTTTCAGCCATGTGTTATCTTCTTTTGTACTCCATTGTACTCTTATACAGTATGCACATTTGCTTTCAATTTGTCTTAATTTCTCTGGCAACAGAAATGTTTTCACCTTCATGACTGGATTACAATTATTATTTGCATAAGAATATGCTCAAAACAAAGTTTAAAAATCTGAGATATTAAATAGATTGTCACTGAAAACACCTGGTGCATAGTGTCATAAAGTAATTGACTTGGGGCAATGTATCAATTATTTTAGATCACAACCTTTCTGCTCTTCAACCTTCCCAATTCTTCTCTCAACAGCATCTCTTTCTATTATAATAACTGAGCCAGAGCTTTGAAGATGTTTCTTAATAATAATATAATAATAATAATAATAATAATAAAAATATTTGTATCCCGCCCCTCTGAGAACAATCGGGGCAGCTAACAAAGTTAAAAATACAGAACATATAAAATCCCCGGTGCTCTCCCCTCCTTAAAAAAAGTATTAAATCCAATACAGAATTAAAAACAAGCAAAAAAAACAACGAAAAACATACAAATTAAAAACTGACCAAAAGGTCAACAACATCACATCAGCCATCAATGGGAGCGGCAGTATCTTATTCCCAGACATTTTTCTGAGGCCAGGTTCTCTATTCTGGGAAGGCTTGCCGGAAGAGATTCATCTTAACAGCCTTTTTAAAGCTGTCTAAGGATGTAAGCAGACAGATCTCATCCGGCAGGCCGTTCCACAGTCTGGGGGCGACGATGAAAAATGCCCTCTGGGAGGTAGCCGAGAGCCTAGATTTTTGTGGCTGAAGTAGACCTCTCCCAGAGGAGCGGAGTGCGTGGGGAGGATTGTAGGGGAGAAGGCGGTCCCGAAGATAGTTTGGACTCAAGCCATTTAGGGCTTTAAAGGTGATAACCAACACCTTGTACTGGGTCCGGAAGCTAATGGGCAGCCTGTGGAGGGACTTTAGAACCGGGGTAATATGGTCCCTCCTGGATGTTCCAGAAATTACTCGGGCTGCCATATTCTGTACTAGTTGCAGTTTCCGGACCAAGCACGAGGGTAGCCCCATGTAGAGCCCATTACAGAAGTCTAGACATGAGGTTACCAGCACGTGCACAACAGTCTCAAGATCCTTTACTTCCAAAAAAGGGCGCAGCTGGTGTATCAGCCGAAGCTGATAACAGGCGCTCCTGACTGTCGCATTTACCTGGTTTGACATCAGGAGCGACGAGTCAAGGAGCACCCCCAGACTGCGAACGCAGTCCTTGACGGAGAGTGTGACCCCGTCCAGGACCGGAGGTTGCAACCCAATGCTTGGTTTTGGGACTGCTACCGTGAGCACTTCCGTTTTGTCTGGATTCAGCCTCAATCTGTTTTTCCTCATCCAGCCGATTACTGCCCAAAGACATTCATTGAGAGAGGAGACGCCATCAGAATTCAAGGCCGACGAACGAGACATGGAGAAATAGATTTGGGTGTCATCTGCGTACTGATAACACCCAGCTCCATAACTCCGAATAATCTCACCCAGCGGCTTCATATAGATGTTAAATAACATTGGGGACAGAATAGCACCCTGTGGGACACCACAGATGAGCTCCCTTTTACTGGAGCAGCTGTCCCCGAGCAGCACCCTCTGGGATCTACCCAAGAGAAAGGAACGGAACCACTGCAATACAGTGCCTCCAATTCCCAGCCCCCTCAGGCGATCCAAGAGGATGCCATGATCTATCGTATCAAAAGCCGCTGAGAGATCTAAAAGCACCAACAGGGTCACACTGCCCCTGTCGATGCTCACACGCAGATCGTTGGTCAAGGCAACCATGGCAGTCTCAACCCCAAAGCCTGTCCTGAAGCCAGTTTGAAATGGGTCTGGATAATCGGTTTCATCCAAGACAGCTTGGAGTTGAAGAGCAACCGCCCTCTCGATTACCTTGCTCAAGAATGGTAGCAAAGAGACTGGCCTATAGTTGTTCATATCCAGGGGGTCCAGGGAAGGTTTATTCAGAAGCGGCCTAACAGCTGCTTCCTTCAGACACGATGGAATGTGTCCTTCCCTGAAGGATGCATTGATGATATCCGTAAGGAACTTCCTCAGTTCATCCCCCCCCGGATGGCCAGCCATGATGGGCAAGGGTCGAGAGGGCAAGTTGTTTTCCTCACTCTACCAAGGAGCTTGTCCACGTCATCTGTACTCACAGATTGAAGCTGATCCAGTACAATCTCATTAACGGAATCGCTGTATACCTTGTCCATTGTTTCTGTGACAATACTGGCGTCTAAGTCAGCTCTTATCTGAGAGATTTTATCTGCAAAGAAGTTGTTAAACGCATCACAGCAGGCCGTTGTTGGGTTAAGTAAAGAGTTCTGCGCAGGGGGTACCTTACACGTAAAACTATTATTTGTATCATGTTATTCTTTCTGGTAATAAGAGCAAATTGAACTTATACTAAGGGACGGAACAGACCTCCACAAAGGGACGGCTTGAAGCCGACTCTGAGAAAGCTGGATTGAGGCTATGGCAACCACATGTATTCCTCCAATCCACTTTTTTGCCAGTCCAAAAAGAAGCAGAAAAATATCACTCCTTTTTGTGCCAGCAAAAAGTCAGCTTTTCTCTCCATGGCTTTAAGGTCCTCTGGCAGCATGTGTTGTCTAAACGTCTGTCTCCTAGAGTACGCGGAAGCTGGCTGCTGGTCAGGCATCTGAGTGGCATGAAGCTTCTGGGCATCATGGGGTAGTGCGTTGTGTATATCCCACACCCCCAAATCAGCTCATATGTACTAGCCCTTACTTTACTTTTATAATGTGTAATGTTTTCTAGCTACTTTTAAGCATACTTTTTCATTTTGTCAGGATTTTTAGCACTGTTATTGAACTTCAAATGATTTGCTATGTAATATAAAGGAATTTGCAATACAGTGCACCATTGCTTTATGCGGGGAGATCCTTTTTTCCTCTCTTTTAGATACTCATGAAATTATCCCATTCCTCTAGCAATAGTTTCATTGTGGAAACAAGGGGGGGGGAATCATAAGTAGGGGTTCATAATTTTTTTTAAAAAAAAGAAAAACATGTTTTTCAAATGTTGATAAACCATGACAAGAAGAATCTTGGGCTGAAGAGAATTTTATCACTTTGGGACTTATTATGTGCAAAATTCAGACATCATTACTAACTTAGAGAAGAAACTTTGACAAGAATTACATCTCTAGCCATAAGGGATATTAAGAAACTACAAAACTGGAGCAAAACTTTTTAATCTATTAAAATCAACTTGTGCTGAAATTAATTGGGGTGTTAAAAGTTAATATATGGGCAGTTAATTACTATTACTACAGTACTTTCTTTTCACTTATTCCAAGATATATGGTTTCTCTCATTTTATCTGTATCTTCATGGTTTAAGGTAACTAAGGCTGAGATAGTATGGCTGGTTCAAAGAAACAAAGTAAACCTTACGGCCAAAGCAAATGTTAGAACTGGGTCTCCATACTGCAGTAACCATTGTACTATACTGGTCCTGTTGAACATAGTTTAGATAATTTATGTGATGTGTAAACAAAAGTAGTTCTGGAATGTTAAATAGTACATTAAATTATGCATAGTTTAAATCAAATACCAGGCTACTCCTTCTCAAGTGTATTATTAAATTGCTGTATAAAAATTTCATAACATTTCTTGCATCTATTGTCACAGAGGGGTTCTAATTTACTGCACGTCAAATTACTGTTCTAAGAATCAGCCTTTTTTGCTTTCTCATTCACCCTTTAATTTGAATAAATTTTAAAAGAGCAACTGATCTTTTTAGCTGGGCCTTGCCTGGAATATTCTCATTTCAATAAACTAAATGACAATGTTGTCCTTTAAAAAAAAAAAAAAGTTAGGTCCAAATACCACACTCATGATGGATCACAGATTTTGATCATGTATCAACACAAGAACATGTCAAAAAAAGAATGGGCTGTTTGGATTCGCATCTGCAATTTCATGATTGATTTAGATAGCATTGCATATGAATCTATTTGAAAGGGTAGCAGATGCAGTTCTGAGGAGAGAGGTTGCCCTACCCATGCCCTACCCAGGACTTGCATGTTTTTATTGCCCAATGCTATCTATGTTGTGCTTTTCTTTTTTCACTTTTAAGGCTTTTGTTTTACATTTCACTTTTTAAACAGCTTAGAAGTTCAATATATCCTTCCCTCTGTTTTGTCTCCTTTTCTGTAAAGAATATATATGACATATTAATATACATTTCCAATTAAAAACATGGGTAGGGCAAGCATTTTGGTATAATTTAATGTACTGCCCCAAGATAGCAACTATGCATCTGGTTAAATACCACAAAACATATGTTCACAGCTGTGAATAGCTGCAAATAGCAGTCTTTTGGCCTCATTCCCACATACAAGTTTCTCCTTGAATTTTGCCTGCTGTCTGTATGTCCTAATCTCACTGTCTCTCCCCACCCATGCTCTCCAATTCTCTCTGTGTACACATGCACACGCACACGCGCGCACACACACACACTCATACACACACCCATGTGCATGAAAGAGTGAGAGAGTCAAATCACAAATACGTGAATGGCATTTTAGAATGACACTTCTGCTTAAAATAATGACCTAAGTTAAATAGCACCTATTAATATTTCCTTTGTGTGTTCCTTTGTAATGGAGTTTGATGTTTTTGTGTGGTTTAGTTTACTTCAAATCATTTTCATGGTTAGAAGAATGGGGAAATGCCACATCCTGTCAGAGTTGCCAAGAAACAAGTTAGAGCTGTCAACACTAATTCATTCATCTGCATTTTTAAGCAAGTCTTCAGTTTCCCTCCACCCTTAAATGAATAGCTGCTGTTGTGCTGTGGGAGAGTTGATTCAGTCCTCTGTTGTGTATGCCATACAGGAGTTGAGGAAATGAAATTTATACAGGAACTTTGAACATTACACAGGTTTATACCACATAATAAATGTTTATACTGCTCAGCAACAAATGATGTAGTTTTTAACAATAAAATCAATACTATGATATAACTCCTGACATGGATTTCAAAAGATTTTGGTAAATATTTTCAAAAACATGAAGTTTTTGGCAGTCACTGCAACTCCATGTTCGGTTCATGTGCATTGAAGAACTTTTGTATTCTCAACACAGGCAACTCTGTATACTTCCATCCTTTCAAATAATGTGCAACTTTTATTAAAACGTTAAGTGAGTTAGTGAGCAAGCCAAGCACTGATTGTGTATTCTACAGATGCATTACAAATAGAATTAGCACATTTGACAATGAAACTAATTTAAAGTAAAACAAATGGTATAAAGATCATAGACTTTACAACAAATCAGTTGAGGAGGGGAAAGAACAGAGAAATGGTTCTTCAGGAAATCTGGAAATTCAAAGGATCTGGGGAGTACAAGGTAGAAATGCAGGTGAAATGTTATATCATAGAAAAATAGACCACAGTGTACAACATTCTGCAGATGGCTAGAAACTAATAATTAGTATATTTGTTCTTTGTTAAGGCATTGCTTTTGCTCTCTTCCCCACCACAAAAAGGCAAGGTGCATCATATTCATACCCAACCAAGCAATTCTGACACTTAAGGTTCCTTCGTCCAGTCTACCATTAGAAATAAAGTAAATTACTAACAACTTGTTTCTTTTTATGACTGAAAATATCAGCTAACTGAGATGAGTGTCTCACTCAGCCTTAAACCACTGAAAGAGATGAAGTAATGAGAAATCTGTATGAGCTCTTAAAGCCAGAGAGAAGTAGCACCAAAAGATATTTGTAATTGTCAGTGTCTTGTATTATTATCTATTGTTTTATATGTATTTTGTTATTATCTTGTAGAATGTACACCTTTGGCAGGTTTCATTTTTATATATTTTATTGATTATATGTATACTGCTGCGTAAATCTACTGTGCTATATAAATAAAGTATAGTAATAGTAATAATAATAATAATAATAATAATAATAATAATAATAGGAAAGGTTTGAACCTCCTCTAGAATGTGTTTCACTTTCTGTTCCTCTCCACCACACAGGTGTTTTCCTTATTGACACACATTAATTTAAATTAGTTTAGCTTATCACAATGTGTTTATTTAGCAATTTCTGCTAACTCCTTTCCCTCATGTCATCTGAACAATCGAGTCCCCTTGTGAATTTCGGGGTGAAATGGTTTAAAAATATTGCCAGAAAAAAAAAAAAAGAGTGCTTACTGGATTGTAAGAAATTAACTATATCCAATTTTGTTGTTTTTGAATGCGTGTTTCTTTCATAGCAGTTTATTCTCATACCAAACAGCAATCTTCTTTTTAAAATGAAAGGGCTTTCAAATATAATTTGTAAATGACATAAATGAGAAAATAAAAATCTTAATATTCACTTATCCTTTCAGTGAGCCTAGAATAGTTCGATTGAGCATTGTTTCTCAGCCTGTCTGATATTCCCAGGACTAGTACCATATTTTTGCCATGTCCTGTTGTATTTTGAAAATTTGCCACAGACTAGCAGTCAGTAGCTGA
>NC_056524.1:50705457-50708013 GCF_019175285.1 Sceloporus undulatus | reverse complement strand
TTGGAAACTCCATCCCCAAAGTGGCCAGAAGCTGTTCTTTCCTGCCAGTCTGTTTTGGGCCATTTGTCTATGAAAAGACTACTCAAAACCTTACACCAGATGACCAAAAAATAAAACCCAAAGTTCTCGCCTTATGATCTACCTAATATACATTATATTTGGATCTTCCACACACATGGTAATATTCTGTCAAGATTTTCATACTATTCCAACATGGTTGCATTTATTTAAAGTTACCCATTGATTTTTCAGTTTGTTTCAAGTGTCAGAGCAACAAAATCAAATACATAAACACACACACACACACACACACACAGACACACACAAATAAGATGGGAATCATATACCAGATAACATCCAACTCACAAGTGGAAGCTGGTAGCTTTGCTGTCAGTGTGAAAACGTGAACATGGTTCTGAACCTTGGATATTGCTTTAAAGGTTAGACTGAAATCCACAGGCTAAAACCCGCTGCTGTACTGACATAGAAACCATGAATTATTACTTCTGTTGAGTCCGATCACACTTTGTGGAAGAGCTTTAATTGTTATTTTAATGCAGTTAAAAATAACATTTATGTTTGTCCTTGAATAGTAAAAGTGCATGCCTATAGATCTCTACTAAGCAACCATTCAGTAAAATGAGATTCAATCCCACATAAGTGGATAAGGAATCAAAGCCTTGCAATAGTAGTTTAATTTTTTAAAGAGATATATTTTCATTAAATTTAATATTAATTAATTTCCACCAAATCTCTTAGATCTCACAGTACCTGACTCTCACATTATTTAGTACTTTTTCTTTAATGTTTCTTTTGCTGAGCTATGTCTATCAAGCCATATATATAGAAACACCAGAGAACATTATCCAACACAAGGTATTGCTTTATCTCCTTGGCTGTCATAATATTTGTACTATATGAACTGTAGTTAAGCAAACGGCTTTGATTTTGGGTACCAATTAACCTAATATCACATTAGATGAATTTGGAATTATGTGGCAGGAGGATCCACAGCCCATACAAGATACACATAAAAAATTTAAATTATTTTTTAGACCTAGGACATGGAAATAAAATCTGGGAAGAAAGGACATATAAATAATAAAGTGCTAACGTTCCTGGAACTGGGCCAGGTTACAGAGCTTATTAGTTGCATTATAATTCTATGCATATTCAGTCTAAATGAACAATAATGTTATCTGTGTTATATAAACGTCATGTTCAATACTTGCAAATGTTTCAACTGATGGAATGGTGGAAGCACAATTCAACTGTCAAAGTTCACAGAGCAATCTAATTAGATGGAAAAGGTAATTAAAATCTGTTTTTGCCATGAAATGTACTCATTTTCATCAGTGCTCCACAATATGGTATAAAGAAGGTAATTTATCTATTAAAAGTTTAGAAACTTTATTCTACCATTAAAAATATGTCTTCTGCCCACAATGGGATTACCTTTATGTGAAAAATCTATACTTGCTATTTGTTACCAAGAAGAATCCTGTCTTAAGTATACTCCTAATGCCATGATGTTATTTACAAATACAAAATGTTATATAAAACAATAGATTGGTAGTAAAATGGTGTCCCTTATATAAAGTGGCAAAATCCAAGTTGCTTTTTGTTTGTTTTGTTTTGGTATTTTTAAGCCATGGATGATTGAATCCATGGATGCAGATTCCATGAATACTATGGATACAGAAGATACATAGGGCTGACGGTATATCTTTTTTTCTGTTTAGTCTGACTGGAACATTGTTCATTGTTAAAATGATGAACATTATAATAGAATTTAACTAGTACAACATTAAAACATTTTTCCATTTATGCAAAAAATGTGCAACCCTTTCTGGAGATGTGAATACGATCTAATGTATGAGATTACGTATGCAAGGAGGAACACAATTACTTTGTTCTGTGTTGAAATAGGCAGCAGGGCAGTAGAATTATTCTATTTACCTCTTCCAAGAATGCTATGGGTACTCATAGACCAACTAACATTACTAGCTTTGATGTTTGGATTTTAAAGTTTTGTAGCTCTAGGAACTGGCATTGTCACCCTAAGTTATTTTATTTTCTCTTTGGTTTCCACCACCTAGCATATACAAGAGAAAGAGAGCTATTTTGCGGCTGGGGTTAACACACAAAAGTGTTAAAACATAAAATATATAAAATATAAAACCACACTACCTGCAGAACTGTATATTTTCACTTTTTTTTGTAGGGGAGAGGGGATTGGATGGCTCCAGTGAGGAATGAATATTCTTGTCAGGTTTTCCATAGCTTTACTTTGCAATCACAGATATTTCTCTAATCATTCAGTGAAAAGGGAGATCAGTGTATACAAAAGCATCCCCATCTTCTGTTTGAAACAAATGAGGAAACTGTTCAAGACGACAATGATTTTTGCACACTTAAGTGTCAAACAGTTTATTGGATTTAACAGGAAAAGTCTTCTGAGCATATAATGTTCCTGTCAGTGGTGTATACATTCTCTTGCATTATGCAGACACACTTTGGAAATAGTCACACCTCCACAGGTTTACTATTTTAAAA
>NC_056524.1:50700658-50705357 GCF_019175285.1 Sceloporus undulatus | reverse complement strand
CTCCCTTGTACATATGTAAATATTTAAAGTTTTAGCGTTTTTTTATTGTTAGGTGAAAATGGCACAGGAATGTGTGTAGGGGTTCACTTTAAATTCCAAACTTTCCACAATTGTAGCAGCGCATGTGTACATGTTGCTCTAGGGTTAGGGTTAGGGTTAGGGTTAGGGTTACGAGCATTAAAATAGAGTGCAGCTGTGCTGCAGCTTCCACATCTGCATGGCATCTGATGCTCTAATTAGAGCCTCAGTGCAAACTGCGCATGTTCCAGGACCCCGACTCATTATGCGACGCAGCAGACACGGAGCTTTTAAATGGGCAACTTAAATTAGCGGCGTAGCAATTCTGGCGTACCGGTGCAGCAGCTTATAGACAGAGCTGTGCAGTTGCGCAGCATATAGAAAAGAAGCGGGGAAAAGCGGCACCTTTTTAATGCCGCTTCTTCCCGCTTGGGGCGTGCGGGCGGAGTGTTCATGGTGGCATTCAGGTAAGGGCCGTCTGAAGGCTATACCTTCATGACACCCCTTTTTGCCCGTCTGTATCCCGCCAATGTCTCACAAAATTACAGTTCCCAAGATTCTCTAGCACTGAGACAGGGCAGTTAAAGTGGTCTTAAACTGGATTCTTTCTGCAATGTGTTTTGGACCAATGTCTAGTTTTGTCAAAGTCTCATGCTTTCCCCACTAAAAAAATATTTTAATTACACTTAGAATTTAATTTAATTTAAAATGCAATTCTTCAGATTCTATAAATTGAAATGCTTAATTTTCCTAAGATATTAAAAAACATTTCTCAAGCATATGGATGTTCTCCCTTTGGGAACAGGGAATGATTCAGTGTTTGGGTTTCAAAGATATACAATATTCTTTTATTGAGCTAGATGTTCAAGAAAAAATATTAAAAGTTGAAAAAAAATGAATATAATCAAATGTTGACCATTTGACACACAATTAAGATAGAAATGTCTCCACATAAGCTCACTTAGGAGATTAGTGCATTTTTAAAAAAAGATCTTTATTTCCAATGGGATTAAGGGCATTTATTTTTTTAAAGGCTTTTATCGCATTCTTCCATGGATCCCATATACAGTCCGGATGCCAGCCAGGCTTATTTTGTGGCTTTTCATGAATAGGATTTTTCATGAATAAGATAAGCCCAGCTGGCATCTGGGCTGTAAACGGGATGCATTCGCTCACCCATGAGCAAATGCAATAAAACCCATTTTAAAAATCAGGGATAAGGCACATTAAAAGAGAGTGCACTAATCTCCTTATTTACACAAGTTTAATAACATCTAACTTGTGTTGGATCATGACCCTTTCTTGTCTCTTATTTGGAATCTGAAATAAACTCCTTACAATCCAAACTTATTAATGTTAACTGGATATAAATCTCAATGAGTCTCACTTTCAGTTAGATCTGTGCAAGACTAAAGCCTTAATTTAATTCTGTGCCCTGTATTAACAACCTTGATTACATAGTGTCATGCTGGGATAAATAATCAATGGAAACTCCTCTTTAAAAGTAAAAACCAGTAGTTAGCCATGCTGTCCTTGGCACCAATCAGAAGTCACTCCTGTAAGGCTACAATTGTGCCTTCCTTGTCTCCTGTTGAGAACTCTTACAATACACAATGCAATACCTTATTCTGTATGCACACTAGAGCAAGTGGACTTAACTGGAAAATCAGATTTTATCAAATAGCAGGCTCCAATATTGCCAGTCTTTTAGGATTTGGAAATTCATGTTAAAAATGCATGTAAAAGGAGTCCCAAACTATATATTATGTTGCCATAATGGAAACCATTTGTATTTTTTAAATAGTGAGGGTGAGCTGTCCTGATAGATGTTTCTTTTTTAAAATTTATTTATTAAGCCATTTATATTTATTTATTTGAGTATATACCACCCTCTGGCAATCTCTTGTCTTGATTTCTGTAATGTGCTCTACATGGGGCTACCCTTGTACCAAGTTCGGAAGCTTCAATTAATCCAAAATCCACCTGGTAGAAGTGGGAAATTATTATTATTATTATTATTATTATTATTATTATTATTATTATCATCATCATCATCATCATCATCATCATCATCATCCCAGACCTGAGTCTTAAGGTACCCTAAAACATGATCAAAAACAGGTGCATTTAAAAGCATAATAATTTGTGATAGTAAGCAAATTAAACACAAATAACATTAAAACATAAAATTATAATAATGAAAAAGTATAGCACCAACCCATTAAGAGCTCAGTTGTTATCAGCTAGTCAGTTGCTAACAGAACAGACAGGATTTTACATGTTAGTAGGGGAGCAACAGGGAAGTAAATACCGGCCTAGTTTCACCTCAAAGGGAGTTCCACAGGCTAAGATCAGGTACTGAGAAAGTCTACCTATGGCCTGTTACAGACAGCCAAAATAAAGCTGCTTCAAGTCACAGTGGAGGTACGGTGTTTCAATGATGCATGCGTCCTAAGAGTCCAGAAGTCGCACCAAAGCCACGCTCCAGCCCTAAGGACTGGAGCATGGCTTTGGTGTGGCTTCTGGACTCTTAGGACGAATGCATCATTGAAACACCATACCTCCACTGTGACTCGAAGCAGCTTTATTGTGGCTGTCTGTAACAGGCCCATGTTTTTACAAAATGTGTCACCAAAGCAATGAAGGTACAGAAAGGCCTCCATTGCAGATCAATGAGGTGAGAGAATGTAATGTTTTAGATAGTCTGGACCTTCTTAAGGCTTTATATGTTATTGCTAGCACTTTTGAATTTTGCTTGAAAATAAGTTAGCCAGTGAGGTTGTTACAACAAAGGTGTCTTGTAATGTTATTAAAGGGGTGCTGGTGCTTTTTAAATCCTTGTAGCTGTGCTATTCATTGCTGCAAGTTTTTATCTGGTTTTTGTTCCGTGGATGTTTAATTATATTGTAGAATCTATCTTACCTTACCTTACCTTACCTTACCTTACCTTACCTTACCATCTATCTATCTATCTATCTATCTATCTATCTATCTATCTATCTATCTATCTATCTATCTATCATTTTTTTGTATTTTGCTCTACATTAAAGGCTCTCAGGGCAGCATACAGATAAAATCATTTTTGTTTGTCGTTGTTAGGTGTTTATGAGTCGCTCTCAACTCATGGCAACCCTGTGAATGAGACATCTCCTCACCATCCTCTATCTCCCTGTCTGGGTTCTGCAGGTTCAGGCCCATGGTCTCATTGATTGAGTCTATTCATGTGGCATGTGATCTTCTAACAAGTTAAAAATATATAAAACAATAAAGATAATTTAAATAGACTAAATTATTATTATTTTATTTGAATCAATATATTTTAAAAACAGTACAACATCAAAATGTATAAATATAAATTTTACAAAACAATTAAACCATTTTAAATGTTAAAACAGTTATGAATTAAAATAGGTAAAGCTAAAGGTATATACCTATTGACAAGGTTGTCATGTCCAACCAGCGTTGTCAGAGACTATTCATGTGGTCAGTATGATTGCACAGAATGCTGTTTACCTTTCCACCAAAGTGGTGCCTATTTATACAAAACGATTAAACTATTTTAAAGGTTAGAACAGATAGGAATTAAAATAGAATGTGTTAAAAATACAAACCTTAGGTTAGGGGCACAGGATCCCTGTGAATGTGGAAAATTAAAATAGCACAACATTCCCAGCCCTTATCAATTTGCCTGCCAACACAAGAATGTCTTTATCTGCTGCTGGAAGGATAGCAGGGATGCAGCCATCCTAGCTTCTCTAGGAAGGGAGTTCCAAACCATGGGAGGAGCAGACAAAAACATTTCAGAGACATTAACAGATAAAGATAGGTTTACATTATTAAAACAGTTTAAAAACTCTATGAAATAAAGCATAAAAGTAAAGCACATTTTTACTCAGTATGCAAATAAAACCAGCATTGGCATCAGTTGAACCTCAAAGAGGAGAATATTCCACAATAGGGGTGCCACAACTGAGAAGGCTGTCTCTCCCACCTCCTAACACAGTATATTGACTTCATTAAAGGGATATAGAGGATCCCCATCCCCAGCATACTTCAACCCTTCGCCAAGAAGAACTGATGTCCCAAGTCATTTAGGTCATTAAATATTTCAGTTTATAATGGTATAAATTCCTTTTGTTCCAGTATAGGTTCCCACTACTAAGTGGCTCAGATCTCTTTGGTTCCGATCATGAGTGTTTATATTACAATTTCAGCTTGTGTTTTGAGAACGTTATAGAACTCAGAACTATAGAGAGTATTCTATGATTCTATTCCAGGTAAGGTCTGACCAAAAGCAGAATAGAATGAAACTACATTTGTCCCTCCACATTCGCTGAGGTTAGGGGTGCAGGACCCCTGTGAATGTGGAAAAACCGCAAATAACAAAAACACTTAAGTTTTTAACCTGAGAGAACACTTCTCTAGGAGACTCTAGGTGATTTGAGAAACCCATGTTTTTCTTCTCGTTCAGTGAGAACTTGATGAGAATTTTTTTAAAAAATATTCGTTCCATAAGTCCCACTTTCAAAAGGTGATTTCTCCTCTCCCTTTCAGAAGCTAGCGAAATATTTTTCAGAGATTTCTCGAATGACAATAAAAGACAAGTCGAATAATTATGCTAATTACTTTGCATTTCAAACTCAATTACCATGTCAAAAGGAAGTTTGGCAGATGTTTAAAG
>NC_056524.1:50671224-50700558 GCF_019175285.1 Sceloporus undulatus | reverse complement strand
CAATGCTAAGATTTCACCCTTCTTCTCTTCTGTGAGAATTTGAATGGCAGAGCATGGCATAAAGGGCAGAAGGCCTCCCCTTTTGTTCTCTTTTGTTTTTCAAAGCAAAGCTGTGAGTGAGCAAAGTTGGGGGGGGGGAATCACCCTAAAAAGGAAATAGCCTCTGGTAAAACCCAGGATGAATGGTAGCTTTTCTTACGCAAAATACCCAAAAATTCTTACTCATGATCGAGAAGTGATCAGAATTTCTTTTCTATAAAATGCTTTCGAAATTTTCGAAATAGACATATTTCTACTAATTTTTGAATTTTGGAGAATATTCTTTACATTCCTACTCCAGTGCAACCCTGTGGTCATTATCTGCTAGACATTGACCATAGAATTGTGCTGGAGGAGCTATAAATGCCTAGTGGGGTGTTCTCATTTTTTCATCCCCCCCCCCCCCCAAACTTACCTTTCTCCCTGTTGAAATTCATTTTGTTAGTTTTGGTCCAACTCTCTAATCTGTTAAGGTAATTTTGAATTCTGACCCTGTTCCCTGGAATTTTAGCTAACTTATATTCCTATTTACAACTGTTAATATAAAAGTAAACACTATAATAAGAAATAAAAAAAATGTATTACCATAGCAGGAAAGACTATGACCAGTTGACTGTTGCCTTCTCATGCTTCTATTGTCCAGGTGTTAACTATAGACAACTTACATTCACCCTTATTACAGGTCTTCTACTTCAATCAAATACTCTCAGTGGCAAATGTGTTTTTCTTGTTTGAATAAAGCTAATGCTTTAAAAATACTTGATAGTTATTTGATAATATTTGTCAATTTTGACCACTCACTCAAGTGTCTAACTTACAGTTTATATAAGAGTACTACCTTTACTATGTAATATTACTGAATGGGAGCCACTTAGGCTGCATACACATTGCAGACATAATGCAGTTTGTAACAACTTTAACTGCCATAGCTCAGTGCTATGGGATTCTGGGAACTGTAGTTTGTTGTGTCACCAGAGCTCTCTGACAGAGAAGGCTAAATGTTTCACAAAACTATAAATCCCATAATTCCATAGTACTGAGCCATGACAGTTAAAGTTGTTACAAACTGCATTGTGTCTGCAATGTGGATGCAGCCTAAGTGGCCAGATTATTTCTGGAGTGAGAATGCAGCCATAGTAATAGGATGATACACTGGAACAAAAGAGGTTTATACCATCATGAATGCAGAGAATGTGTTAGCACTAGCATAATTCTTTGATTTTTATGCTTCATAGTTACGGTGAAGGTAAGGGCAGCTTTACACAGGTACATATTTAAAACATGAAATTTATGCACAGTATGACATGTATTATTAATAAATTATCATTTTAAAAATAAAAGCTAAATGTATGTCTTTAATTATCTTATTTACTAAGTATATAAGAGCTGCATTTGCTGCCCAACCCCAGAAATGATGAGACAGGACACAAAGATTGAGATGAAAATAGGGCCATTTATTAAGTGACCTATTTATTTGTTTCTTAATGGAACTGCAACTGAATTGGGACGACAACCAAGTGTGGGAGAATCTGCAGCTGGTGTCTTCCCTAGACTACCTCGACAGCTTTTCTTGGACAATAACACTTGAGCCCTCAACAATTTTTTCTCATCCAATTGATCTTTGTCTTTTTTCTTGATTTCTCAGTATAATAAGGTAAAGACATCTATGTATTTTCCCCTAAGGATCTTATCTATAGTGAATTGTAACAAATGATCACCCAGAGGTACAGATAGCTCTCCATATAGAGATGAAACACTTTATCATATCCAGATTGGAATTGGGGACTAACCAAATGTGCATCAAATGATGGCCATGAAGGATGGGTGGAAGAGAACTGGAGCCCTGGCCATTGCCCCATGTAGGTGGGGACATAGGCCACCCAAACTGCATTGCAGTCCCTGCCATACCAAACCCTCCCTTGTCACCAGCCATAGTGGAGGAATAAAGCTGAGGCTGACCTGGAATCCCCCGAAGCCAAGAATAGCCCTGCAGAGGCTCACTATATTGGGTAAGGGACTCACCTGGCAGTGGTGGCACTGCCACTGGTTGGACCACCTCCTTAGGCTCTGGTTGTGGAGTAACTTCCTGGCTTGCCGGTGGTGGGGCAGCTTCAGCTGATGATGTCCCAAGGCCAGGTTATTCCTGTTCTAAAGCAAGAATGTGAGATTTCATTTCAGCATAGAGCTTAGCATGCCTGGAACACTTGTGGGCCCTCTTTGGTGGCTGAAAGGGGCAATGGGTGTGAGGGCTTTCCTTGGGCTTCGTCTAATACCTGTATTCTAGAAAACATCTTCTCCATCATAAAGCTATCTGAATCCTCACTGGAGGAAAAAAGCTCCACTACTAGGCATTTGGCAGCATTGCAGCCTCTTTCCATTGGGGCTCCTTTTACCCTTTTTGGGGACCATGGTTAAACTAAATGGGCCCCTAAGCAAGGAATTGTCTAAGCCAAACGGATCTTTGAAAGTTTATATCTCACTGTATTATCAATGATAACAATACAACTTCCCAACTAGTAGTGGTGGTGGTGATGATGATAATAAAAATAGAGAGCACTGTGTATGATAAGGGCTTGTTCCTCTGAAATATAGCCCACAACTATGGAAATCAAGCCACAACCTTTGTAGTCAAGGTTGTCAATAGCAAATAAAGCTAAATGAATAGGGAGACAGAAAATATTTAAACTCCAACTGTGGGTTCTCTTCCCAATCTTGTACTCAAACCCAAAGAAACCTTGCCACGAGGATGGTAGAAAAATAGCCAATCAAAAGTGAAAATAAGGAAGGGCCAGCCATTGGCTGGGAATAGAACTAAAGAACCCCCTCCCCCAAAAAAATATATATACTATATTCAGGCTGGCTACCACCTTAAAAATTTAATTTTTTTTGCCAAATGGCACACCGAAAAACTTTTATGGGGGCTATCCATAACAAACATCCAGCCTGCACAAGCCAAAACTGATTTCCAGAGCAACCACTGAAGCCCACACAGTCAGGGAACAAGCCACTCAGCTGGGTGAAAGCCCAGAGCATGCCCCAGTGGCCAACCAGGATGAAGCCAAGAGGGAGAGGACTCACTGCCAGAGCCAGGCAAGTCAGGCCCGATGGTAGCCACACAGGGCCAAGTGCTATGGATGCCATGCCAGGAAAAAAAAAAAAAAGGAAAAAACCTCCCCCGCCCCCACTTAACAAACTCACTAGCAAAACTAAAGGTCATACAATAAAAATAAAGGCAATGGGGAAGGGGATAAGCTAAGAAACTAGGAGCACAGCAAACTGCTCCTTCAAAAAATGTAGCCAGTTGCCAAGAGAAGCTGAGGCTTCTAGGGGCAGCAGGCTCCAGCATAAGGGCCGTGGCATGATTTAAATTTGTCTCTATTCTGGGTAGGGCAGCAAACAGCCATCCCATCCCAACTCCTCCCTCGTGGAGGAAGGAATAACCATTATTTAAAATGATTTTGCTAGTAATATGATTATTGGTCTTTTCTAAGAAAATATGAGCTCAACAATTATTTATACAGTATTGACAGAAACTAACAAAATGCTTGTATGTTCAGTTCATTTGTGGATGTAGCAACAAAATGTTGTACTTGACCCGCTCATGTTGAGTCCATGGAGATTATCGCATATCGTTCTCAGAACGTTCTGCGTCGTAACATGATGGGAACGTTCCTGGAACGGATATTACCGCATTGAGTAAACTGGAACATGATGAGAATGTGATTGGAATGCATTTTACCGCACAGCACTTCCTTTTTCTTGAAACCGTTCCCAGAACATTTTCCACGGAGGTCCCTTCAAGCCGAGAGAAATCCGTTCTCTCATTCCTCCATCTCCTGATTGGCTGAAAGAATGACAGGCAGGCAGGCAGGCGAGCGACTGCAGTGAGGGAAGGTGTGGGGGGGGGGAAGAAGGAAGAAAAAGGGAGGAAGGTGGGACAAGGAGAGAGAGGAAAGGAGGGAAAGAGAGAGAAAGAGAGAGGGAAAGAGGGGACCAGGGCAGAGAGCAAGAGGGAGAGGGTCTAGCTCTTTGCTATGGATCTGGGAGTTGTTTGCTTGCTTTTTGTGTGGTACTCCAAACAGAGGCTTTTGTGTGTTCCCTCCTGGAGGGAAGGAGGAGCTCCACGGAGGTCCCTTCAAGCCGAGGGAAAGCAAGCTGCCAGGAGGGGACTGGGCCAAGGGCAGAGCCCGGCAGCCATTGCACCTCTTTAAACCGGTTAGAAAAGAAGAGTCCTCGCTGTCACCCAATTCCCCTTTTTGCAGCTTGTCACCTTTTGCTCCTGTGTGTTGTGGTGTGCATGTAATGTGTGCCTTCAGGTTGTGAGCTTCCCTAACCGCTTTAACTCTTGTCTGGCTCTTTGCTATGGAATTCTGGGAGTTGTTTGCTTGCTTTTGTGTGGTGCTCCAAACAGAAAAGCTTATTTGTGGGTTCCCTCCTGGAGGGAAGAAGGAGAAGGTCCTGGGCATCCCTGCCATCCCTGCCTCCTGCAGGCTGACAGCACAGGAACCCCACTGGTCATGACACCAGAGGCCCCTGCAGAAGCAGCCAGACCCTCTCCCTCTTGCTCTCTGCCCTGGTCCCCTCTTTCCCTCTCTCTTTCTCTCTCTTTCCCTCCTTTCCTCTTCTCTCCCTTGTCCCACCTTTCCTCCCTTTTCCCTTCCTTCCCTCCCTCCTTCTTCCCCCCACCACACCTTCCCTCACTGCAGTCACTCGCCTGCCTGCCTCCCTGCCTGTCATTCTTTCAGCCAATCAGGAGACAGAGGAACGAGAGAATGGATTTGAGAACAGATGAGAATACCGCACAGACCTCTGTTGGAATGTTCTCATCACGTTACAGCTTGCTGGGAACACATCTAATTTGTATCCTCCCTGAAACACATGTGGAACACATTTGGAACCCGATGGGAACACATACGTGTGGTATACTCAAATGTGTTCCGTTCCCATCGGGTTCTCAGAACGTTCTGAGAACGCAGTGCGGTATTCTTCACTGTGTTCTTCCAGGGTACTTCATTCAATTTCTCTCTCCAGCTCACCTCCAATAGTCAGTCCCATGATTTGCATGTTTTCTGAATGTGCAGAGCATACTGTTTAAGTTGCCTAAAGATTCACACTCAATTTTTTAAATAATGAAGTGTATAGAATATACACTGGGTCTTTCCTGTCCATGAATTCTGTATCCATGGATTAAACCATCTGGCTTCAAAATATATATTTTTAAAAAGCAAAAAGTAAATCTTGCTTCTGCCATTTTATATAAGGGGAACCATTTTACTGTGTCACTGTATATAATGGGACTTGAGCCTCTACGGATTTTGGTATCCATGGGGGTCTTGGAACCAAACCTTAACAGATACCAAGGTCCAACTGTATAACGAAAGTTGACTATAATGTCAAATATTGATTTACATCAGTAGGGTTTATATATGAAAACTTTTAAATATATAAAAAGCCCTGACTGGCTCATTTAACACATTTTAAAATAATCAAAATTCAGTCCGTTGATTTACAATGTGTGTGTATGTGTTTGTGTTTGTATGTGTTCCATTTAAAAAAAGAACCACTCCCCACAAATTTAAGCACCCAAAATAGTTTCAGGTTTGAGGGAAACAATGCCTGAAAGCAGTCTATACTACACAGTGCTGCTATGAAAAAAGAAGAGACATGTGTTTTCTTCCAATACTAGCAGAGTACTCCTATCGGTGCTTACTCCATATACAGGAGCATGGTATAATACAAATGGGAATGGAAGTAAGTGATTTTTTAAAAGTAGCTGAGTCCAGAACCTTAAAGATCAGTGGATGGATGTCTCTCATTAAGTATGAGGTGCTGGGACATGAGGACATGACATGCAAAACTGAAGATGCTCCAAAGTGTTGTTTAAAAATCCACTAACAAATCATTGCATTAGGAACAAGAAAGAGATATATTTTAATTCCTTTCTCATAACGGCACAGTTTCTCCTTGGTCTCATGACTGCACAGTTTCTCCTTTCTCCTTTCTGTTTCTTGAAAGCTGAGTACGTTTGGAAATAAATTCTGCTAATTTCAATACAGCTTTCAAGTGTGTACAGTTGGCCCTCCTTATCCACTGATTCAAGCATTCACAGCTTAAAAATATTTTTAAAAGTATAAATTCCAAATAGCAAACCTTGATTTTCCATTTTATATAAGAGACACCATATGCCATTTTATTTAATGGGACTTGGATCTTCCACGGATTTTGTTATCCACAGCGGATCCTGGACTCCAGTGATACTTTCTCTCCCCATCACTCCTAGTAACTGCTGAGTTGGGCATTGCCCTAAGTTCCTTCAAAGAGAAAGGAACCTATACTTTCTATCCATGCAAGTTTTGGCCTGTTACAGACTGCCAAAATAAGCTCTTCAGGTCTCTTTGGAGGTTGCTTTTAACTGAGGGATGGTCCTAAGAGTCCAGAAGCCACACCAAAGCCACACTCCAGTCCTTAGGGCTGGAGCGTGGCTTTGGTGCAACTTCTGGACTCTTAGGATGCATGCATCATTGAAACACCATACCTCCACTGTGACTCGAAGCAGTTTTATTTTGGCTGTCTGTAACAGGCCTCTGTCAGCAGAAAGAAAAGATGACCTTTTCCACATGAGTCAGAAAAAAAACCCCACAATACGACAAAAGAATACACAGTCTGTACAGAAAGTTAATTCAGAATGAATTTCATATGGTTTAGTATGTAAAGAAGATCTGGAAGTAGAATAATATGTCACAATTTGTATGATAGAATCACACTTGCCTGCTCAGATTTGCCCAGAATTCTAGTGGCTATTTTACTACTGGCACTAGCGAAAATAGGAACCATAAATAAGGGAACTTTTTTCATCAACTATCTGATTGTTTTAGGTAAAAAGCAGATTTCTGCCTAGTATCTTGTTTCTCTACCTCAAGACTTCTTGAAATATATTTCAGTACAAATTGATGCTTCTGACAACAACTTTAAATAATTAGAGATAACACTGAGGCTTTTAGCCCTGAAAAAGAAATGTCTAACACTTATATTATGGCAGTGTGAAAACTCTCCAAACACCTCCTCCCACAATATTATTTTAGGCAGAGAGGTGACTCATTCCAAACGCTTATATATTAAAACGATAGGAAAAACAATAGCAGAGATGACAACATCAGTTCATCCCTACCCTGCAGTAAGCACCCTAATTGCATTTTCAGGGCTGGTTCCTCCCTGCTCCGAGCTGGTAGCAGACACTATCTTTAGCAGGAAAAAAAAAGTCTCTTGTTCTCAATCTATACCTGGAACCCTGGAAGACACAGGACTTTATCGCACCCGTTTTTGGCATGTTACGGGTATGAAAAGAGGATGGCCATGTGTGTGCGCGTGTGCGACTGCCCCAAAACGGATTTTACCACACGTCAAAGCATCCCCCAAAAGGCCCCGATCCATTCCGTTGTGGCAATCCATCCCCTTTCAGTGCTTACGGGCTCCATTTTGCTCGGTCGGAAGACTTCCAACCAGAATATTTCACACACCTCAGCACTGAATGGGGACGGATTGCTACAACGGAACGGGGCCTTTTGGGGCACGCTTTGATGTGCGATAAAATCCGTTTTGGGGTAGTTGTGCACACATGTGTGCACAAACATCCTCTTTTCATACCTTTTCATAACATGCCAAAAAAATGGGTGCAATAAAGTTCCTGCAGTGACTCACATGCAGTTGTTCAGGGAATCAGAGTTCAACCACTGTTTTCTTTGATCCTCATTTATGGGGAATTTTCATGCAAAAATAATAGAAAACCATAGTAACAAACAGATTGGATCTAGATTCTGTTATAAAGGGGTACTAGAAAGTACAGAACCCATTATTCCTTCTCTTGTCATTGAGACAGTTATGTATAATTTTATGGTGGCTCTAGAGAAAATGCACATGCAAGAGGAATAATTTATTTGTTTGGATGCAAAGAATTAAGTGGGTCATTGAATCTATATTTTGGTTCTTCTAAACTTGTACTGTAAGTGTTCTGTCATTGCAAAGAAGGAAGATAGGGACAAAATCAATTGTTTCCGGGCAAAACTCAAAGTTCTAGTTATGAAGTAGATCATGCTATCTGACAGACCATGTTGTCCAATGTGAGCCTGTCCAGACACTGAGAACCATAGGAGCAGTAATTTTTCAGTCCCACCAAAGTCACAGATACAGGTGGGAATATGAGATGCAGCCTTCTCAATAGTAGCCCCTTTACTTTGGAGCAATTGCATCACTGAGTTTGGTGTCACCTAGAGTGTGTGGGGACAAGCTGTCTTGCCTTCCTTACCCCCCTGCCACCACCCCACCTGCCTAAATTGCTGCTGAGGAAGGCAGCACTGCAGCCTCCAGAACACTCATTCAGGGCCCTGGCAGTTGTGCCAGATTGGGATGGAATCACACACACGCACACACCTGGAAAGGCCTTCAGAGTCCAACACAGTTTCTCTGAGTGCAGCCACATTGAATTCTGAAGGTATTCTGCTTGGAAAGGCCTTCAGAGCCTGGTGTGGCTGCTCCAAGAACAGCCATTCTGGATTCTGAAGGCATTGCCCCTCCACAGCAGCCACTGCTCCTGAAGGGATAGTGCTGCAGCCTCTGGAGGGTCCAATGTGGGTACTGGGTAAGTGAGAAAGGGAGGTGACCCCCCCTTCCTAACTCACCCAGTAGCCACACCAATCCCTCTGGGTGTGCCACCCCACCAGGTGGCATTCTCTTCTGGGGTGTCACCTGGGGTGGTCTGCACCCCTTGCACTCCCCCCACATTCCCTAGTAATAACTCTGTTCTGGAACTCATTTCCTAGAGAAGATAGATAGATAGATAGATAGATAGATAGATAGATAGATAGATAGATAATTTTTTTATTATTATTAATATCCCGCCTCTCTGTCAAAGACAACCGGAGAGGCTAAGATAGAAGAGTATCCTTCTGTGTCTTCCTGTTCTGCAGGTAAAGCTTTTCTTTCATTATAACAGGCTTTTGGGACTGAAGGCTGTACTGTGTTGAAAGAGCTGCAGCAGTGTGCTGTATTGTTCAAAATGCACTGTTTGAACTGTTTTAAATCTTTTAAAAGTATATGGTTTAAACTGTTTTAGGATGGTTAATTTTTAATACTATTTTATTTTATTTATATATTTTCTCTATATATTTTTAAGATTTTTCAAAATCCTTTCAATTTGTAAGCCCCCTTGATGCCTAACCTTCAATTTTGGGGAAGGGAAAGATATAAATAAATTAGTGTTGACAATAATAACCAGTATTAGTTGGCTCTGCCTAGCTCTGGGTTTGCCTACCCTTGGCATCTGTACCTAAACTCTCCTACACATCTACACTACCTGTCTTTTCTGCTCTCTCTCTAATGCAAAGGCATACAAAAAGACCTCATTCTCTCTGCCTTCATCCTTCCTCTCTTCCTTCTGTCTCTCTCACACACCACCCACCACCTGCTGTCTAATTCTTCTAGGCAGATACATTCACACTTTCACTACTACAAATGTTCTACATTTCAAGATTATTCCATATTATTTCCTGAAATTACAGTTTGCTAGAGTTTATGTGTTAGCTTCATGCTTTTCAATCTTTTTTTACTATTTTATTGGCTTTCATTTCCCCCCCATTGTTATGCACTGTGTCATTTTTATGCAGATGCTAACCAGATTTATCTGTTTGATTTTTTGTAAAAAAAAAATCAATATTCAACAAACAGTGCAACCCTGTCTGATTGATGTTTTTAAAAATGAACAGCTCAGAAACTGCAAGATAATACAAATAAGATAGATACCATATACTAAGCCTCTGTTTTGCAATCTAATTATACTAACTTGGCACAATGTCCTACAAACAGAAGAAGAGTCTGTATTTTGAGATATTTGACATTCTGCAATTCACAGAATTAGTTTCAGGGGGAGGGGGCACAGCAAAAATGATAAAGCTCAATTCAAAAATAATGAACAAATATCCATGTATTGAGTTCTGCAGCCAAAGCATGCAAATGCTGTGAATATATGCAAATATATCTAATCTGCATAATTAATTGCAATCAAAGCAGGATGTGTACTGCAAAGCCATGCAGTGTAAATCAAGAAGGAAAGTGGAAACTCACCTTTAGATTTGCTCTTTGTAGCAGCCACTGGGACCAAAGATTGCAAGAGGAGAAGAGAACAGATATAAGTTAGTCAGAAGCTCTGACTGAGAATATAGAGAAAGTTTTACTACTGATTCAAGGCTGACAAAAGCCACCTCCAAGTATATGGCCTATTTATAATAGCTTTCATGACCTACAATATGTCAAGACAGACACCTTAAGCATTTTGAATTGCCTGTAGGTGTCAAAAGCTGCTTGGAAATAGATGAAAGGTGGTGACATTTATCGTTTGCCATAATCATATAGCTAATAGAATATATAGTTCAAGAAATCTATAGAATACCTACAGAAAAAGGATAATTGATTACATGGTATAAAATGGTTCCTCCTAACACAAACATCCTTCTTCCTATTTATACACAAATTTAAATACACTGCACATTTTTGAGATACAGAAATGGCAGAATGGGGTAGGGCTTCTACAACTAGATCCACATCCACTTCTAACAGGCTATATCATTTCATTCTTCAAACAACAGACTTGCATTTTAAATTACAGATGATCAAGAAAGGGGAAGGAACCAACACAGTCCAACTGTATCTCCTATACCTAGTTATATATGACCAGTGTCACTTCTTATAATGCCAACAGAGCACAATGTGAATTCATAGAAAGGCTCATATATCTCTAGAACATCTAAGAAAGTATAAGCTGGTGGAAAAGTGGATCACACAGTTGGGCTGAAGCCTCTGGCCATTCTGACCCCAATTAGCCTGGAACTGACCAGATGTCCTGCACCCAAAGTGGGCTGTCGTCATGGTTCCAAATAGGGAACCAGCAGGAGCAGATTTTTCCCCACTCCTTTTTTGTGCTGGGTCTTGCTGCCTTGGCATGGCTTTGGAGTGGCTTCCAGCCTCTTTGAGGGCATGCGTCATCTGAATGCCATGCCTCTGAAGTGGCTGAAAGCTGCTCTCTTAGGTCTGTCTGTTGCGAGCCATAAATGCACAAATCCATCAAACAAAACAGTAAATGCTCAGTAGATACTTTACATTATCTAAAACCAGTTCTCATCAACATCACTTCCTGGAATGTTATTTTGATTTAGTTAATATGTTGCAAGCCCTCTAACATTTCATGGATGAAAACCAGGATACATGTGGCCATACAGCATCAAAGAGTGGCCACAATGGCAAAAGATAATAATGAGTAAGGACTGATAAGCTAGGAGAGGCTGCATCACTTTGCTTCCACCTGCGCCTCTAGGAAGGGCAAGATTACACCCCACTTTTCCTCTCCCTCCTCCTGACTTAATTCACTGTACACTATTTTGAAATTTATTTGAAGCTTTTGAAGTAAGCTGAGGACAAATGGAGGAAGGGAGATATACTGGGACATTTTTAATTTTTAAAAAAAACAGCTGAGAAAACTGGACAACCAAGGATTCATCAAGACTATCCCTGTCATATTGGGACACCTGTATGATTTGTTGTTGCCACTCTCTTCTAAAAGTAAATTTGTATAAGTATGGTCATGTACATTATCAAGGAGATTTTTTAAAAAAGATCCAAGTATACCCAGGGGAAAGAAATAATATTACCTCTATTATGCTGTTTAACACTGAACTACAGTGCGCCCTTCGCTTATGCGGGGATCCGTTCCGCCCCCCCCCCCATGTAAGCCAAATAGCGCGTAAGCTCAAGTCCCATTCGATTGAATGAGGCTCGTGCTTGCGGCGCAGGAGAGTGCAGCTTATGGGGATTAAGAGGTTTAATGATACTATACATCAATTATACTGGTTAATTATTATATGTGAGCTCAATTAAAGAGCTAGTCCAGTGTTCCAAAGTGGGTGGATGCCTCCCTGGGGTGTGTGGAAAAGATCCAAGTTGAGGGGGGGGGAGGCAGTGGGCGGTGAGAGGGAAAAGGGGGCAGTGACAGGAGTATCAGTGTGCAGGAAAGACAAGTGAAATCATCAGCCATTGGTGATGGTGGTATAAAGGTCTTTTCATGGTCCCTTAAAATCACTGCAGCCCTTGCTGATCACTTTGTATGATGGTGTTCCCATTTTTCACTCACCATGCGAGCTTGCTCCCTTTAGCACATCTTTTGGTAGTAGTGGTGGTTGGGTAATTCGTGAGAGAATTTGGTGCAGGATGCTGTTTCTGTGGCTCTGAGTGGCACGTGTTTAGGATAGACTGTCTGACTGAAGAAGGGAGTTAAATCACATAGCAACAGCAGCATTCCTAGAGTTGGTATCATTTGGGGTGGGTGCTGGGGGAGTGGTGCCCTGCCCTGCCCTGCCCCTCAGCTGCCCAAGACCAGACACAAGCTAGCTAAGGCACCAAGGAAACAGGCTCACCCCTTCTTCCCTGATGCTTTGGCTAGCTCAGACAAGCTAGCCAAGGGAACAAGGAAGGTGGGGAGCAGGCACACATGCAATGCTGTCTCCTCATTCTTACTGACTTGTCTCCCTCAGCCAAGAGAGCCAGGGCAGCAGACATGGGAGGGTCACCCGAAGCAGCATCACACACCCGCAAAGTGGGAAGAGGGCCCAACCAGGTGTCACCTCTCCTCTCAGGTGTCACCTGGTACAGTCCACTACCCTTCAGTGACATCACTGTATGTGGCCAAGGGAAATTGGTGGCAAAAGGAGCTTTCAAGTTTGGGTCCCTGCTTAAGCTTTATGAGCTTTGCTGGAATTTGGTTGGCTAGTGGGGCTGCACTGCTGTTTTGTTTTCTTTCATCAGACATGTAGCAAGAAGAGGTAGCTGAAGAAATAATGTTGGGGGGGGGGCATACACTTAGAACCTATGGGGGAAAATGTCTCTGGGAAGGAGGAGAGAATATTGGGTTTGATTCTTGGAAAGAGTCCTTTGCCTTGCAGTAGCTCCTGTAACAAAGTCTCTCCCCTCTCCAGCCAGGCATCTCTCTCCAGAGCATGTGGCCTCTGTAAACCCCTACTATGCACCAGCTGCACCCCTCTCCACTCTGGATGTTTAATATGCAATAGAGCAATCAACCTAAATCAAAATATATGCATGGGGACATGGGGTTGTCACCAAGAAGGAAGAGGGTGTTAACCCCAAAAAGGTTTGAGGACAACTGGTCTATTCCTAACAGTCCTAACATGGATTCAAACTGCAGGAAAATAGATTCCAGCTCAACATAGGAAGAACCTCCTTATAGTAAGAGCTGTTTGACAGTGGAACAAAATCCATTGGAGAGTGGTGGAGTCTCCTTCTTTGGAGTTTTTAAACAGAGGCAGGATGGCCATCTGTCATGGGCACTTGATTCTTGTTTCTGCATGGCAAGGGGTTGGACGGATGGCCCTTGTGGTCTCTTCCAACTCTATGACTTCATGACTCTATTATTTAAATACTTAATAGCCTGATAATAATCGGTACTCAAAAACCCACACAGGGAATGCACTCAACCTTAGAATCCTGCTCTCTGACTCAATACTAAGACTAACAAAATTGATGGGTACTAGGTCAAGGCTTTTTTCACAGAGGGCAACCACACCTCAGAGAAGTCCCCTCACTTGAAAAGTCCATTTCACTCCTTCTCTAAGGGTTTAAGTGATTCTTAATGTTATTTATCCTACCACATACTGTACTGATGTTGCGTGATTCATATACATCGGACTTCACTAGCTAGATGTCATAAGCCATGGAAAAACTTTTACACATTATCGTAACCTGAAACTGTTCCTCACACTCCTACTAGTTTATCAACTTTCTTATAACAGCAATCTATTCCATGTAAATACATTCACATTGCTCTGAAACTTCAGACCTCTTCCACATTTCACATTATGATCCACCATTTAACTGTCCTAGCTACACTAATGGGATTTTGAGATTGCACAGAACTCTTCAGTGGAGAATTCTAACTCCATTCTCTAAATTGTAAACCCCAGTGACAGAGCAGTTAAAGTGGAATCATCCTATGAGGGAACAGTTCTTTATGTTAATTTATATTGGTATAACCTTGGGTGAGTCACACAATCTTAGCCCCAGAACATGCTGTGACAGCTTGCTTAATGTAAAGCAGAAATGTCAACACCATTTATGGGTTTAATATTGCTTTATGTTTTTTTGTATTGGTATATTTGATGTTCACTAGCTAAGTCTAATTTCTTGTAAAATGCAAGGTGTTTGCAGAGAACAGAGAAATAAAGTAGAATGTGTATATAAATGAAACAGGCCTTGGAAGGGGTTAAGAGCTGGAAGAAAACTTCTAGGACACGAAGGAACACATGAAAGGAGTCAGAAGCAGAGAAATAGCCAGAGTATGAATCTTGATCTGTGGGAAAACAGGTTTTGGGAGAAAAAGCTTACTACTTGCCTGAAACTGAGAGGCATTTTAGGGACTGTGACTAGACAGGTTCAAAGGAACCCATGTATCTGCAGGTGTTTTCTATTGCTGATTGGGGACTATTGTAAACTGAAACATTTTTAAAAAAAAAATCTCTAACAAAGAGCGGAAAAAAGACACGGTTAAGACGCATTCTGATGGTCATAAGGTTGGAAGGTTAGCAGTTTGAGGACCAAGTGTCGTGTGACAGATTGAGCTCCTGTCACTAGACCCAGCTTCTGCCAACGCAGTTCAAAAGCATTTAAAAGTACAAGTAGATTAAAAAAAGTGCTACTTTCGATGGGAAGGTAATAGGTTTCCCATGTGGCCATGCTAGCCACAGAGTCATCTTTGGACAACATTGGCTCTTTGGCTTAGCAACAGATAAGCACCAGCCCCACAGTTGGTTATGACTAGACATTCATGTCAAGAGAAACCTTTACCTTTTCTATTCTTCAAAATAAAAGTTTTTGTTGTTTTTGTATTAAACTTTTTTTTAGCTGCCTTTCAGTCGACTTTGACTCATGGAAACACCTGCAAGATCCCCTAGCCTACCACTCATCTCCTTCAGGTCACGTCCTTTACAGATTCCCCCTAACCCTAGCACCGTAACCGGGTGTGGTAATGGCGGTGCCCTGTCCTACATGGGAGCCGCCATTAGGTGGGTCACAGCTGCACCACCTCCAAACGGCGGCATGGGCATGTGCATGTGTGCCACTGCAGGGCTGCAGGCTTTTTTGCCGCTTCCCCGAGGCCTGGAAAGCAACGGTTGGCGGGTTGGGGCCTCTGGAGCTGCCTGTGGCCGCTGAGGCCCCGTCCATTGGGGAAAGGGGCGGTGCAGGCCGCTCAAAGGGGCAGTCTGTATCCACCCACCTTTATCACAACAAGAATCGGAGAGCCCCACTGCTGAAATGGTAGTCAACCTTTCCTACAGCTAATCTTTACCGTCATTTGGAAGTCGGAGGTAGGTTCAACAGAACATCCCAACAGTACCAACAGTGAGTGAAATATTTGCCAACCTTGACTTTTACTCATGTTGGTGGTCCACTCTCCAGATGTTCTTCATCAACAAAGAGGTTGTGTCTCTGCCCCATACCCTCAAATGGAGGCAATTCATTGCTGACAACTCTTTGCCAGTGGCTCACTCTACTTTATATCCTGTTCATTCAGTGGGAAAAACAGCAGCAGTCAGCAAAGAGTGAGAGTAATGGCAACAAAATTGAGATGCAAACACGAGGTCCTACTTCTTCCCACTTGTGTCTGCTGCAAAACATTACTGACTAAGTAGATAATCTGTCTGCCTATGCCACATATACCTGTAGCCCTGAAAATACCAAGGGCGTGACCAAGGTGCACATTATAAAAAAGGTCACTTGGGTTTGCAGTTGGAGTAATGCCACAACAGAAATAAACTTATGGCTGAAAACTCAGGACAATTTAATATTGTCATTATTTTCTGAATTATGGAAAACCTGAGGATCCTTATTCACTAACATATAAATTTAACATTTGTATGTCTCACGAATTTCCTTTCTTCATTCATATGTATGATTGTTGTATATGTCTAAATCTTCAACTGATTTTACAGTCCCCTTTAGCTGGCAAGATGCTTTGCTTTTTTAATCATAACTTGTCCTTCTCTAGATCACTGGTTAAAATGTTGATGAAAATGCAATTATACAGGGAAACATTAAGGCAGGGTCGGCAACCTCCGGCCCGCGGGCCGGATCGGCCCCCAGAGGCCTTCCTTGTGGCCCCGGGGGCGGTTGCCGCTGATGGCACCACCAGGCGAAAAAGATGACAGTGCCAGCAGGGCAAAAAGCGCCTGGGCGCCACCATTTTTTCGCCCAAAATGGCGGTGCCCAGAGGCGAAGTCTGCAGCGACCTCAAAGAAGGTTTGCACAAAACTTCAGGCCTCCTGGAGGCCCGATCGCGGCCATCGGAGCCCTATCGAGGCCCCGGTGATGGCATCGGGCCTCCTGAGCCGATCCCGTTGCTGGCGCCCTTGAATAGGGCTCCAACGGCCGCATCGGGCCTCTGGAAGGCCCGCTGAAGCCGCGGACCCTATTCGGAGGCCCCAGCGAGGCATCAGGCCTCCTGGAGGCCGATGCCTCGCTGGCGCCCTCAAACAGGCTCTGACGGCCGCATCGGGCCTCTGAAGGCCCGCTGAAGCCGTCGGACCTATTCGAGAGGGCCCCGGTGGCGCTTCAGGCCTCCTAGAGGCCCGTTGCCGTCGCTGGGCCCTCCACAGGCCCCGCCGGCGGCAGCGGGCTCAGGAAGGCCCGCTGCCACTGTCGCAGCCCTATTCAAGGGCCCCGCGGCCGCATCAGGCCTCCTGGAGGCCCGATGCCTCAGTGGCACCCTCCAACAGGGCTCCGGCGGCGGGCCCGGTGCCATCGCTGGGGTCCTCCAAGAGGCTTTTTTGCCAGCCTCTGACAGGGCCTGGGGCCCCTCAGGGCCTGCAAAGATGGGGAGGCCTGCCCCTGGAGGGTGAAAGCTCCACCCTGGCATGTGGCCCCGCCCTGGAGGGTGGAAGCTCACACCCCCGGCTTCGGCCCCCCAGTCGCCTGAGGGACACAACCCGGCCCCCGCCCAAAAAGGTTGCCCTACCCCTGCATAAGGTATGCGTCTCTTCAAATCTGAACATAGTCATGAAGCAAAACTATTTACATTATTCCACAATAATTGTTACAGTTTTTTATAAGGGACATGATCATACTAATCCTTTTTAAAAAATATACAAACCACACAACACACATATGCACAAGAGAGAGAAACATTAATATGGCAAACTACAATGTTGAAATATTAGTTTACTACCTTATTCAGAGGGATTGATACTGCAAAATTTTCTCAGAGAAATCCTGATCCAATCAGCTAATTCTTCAGGTTAAGTAAGCCATTTTGCTTATTTTGTAAGTCTGATATGTCAGTTGACAGTTTTAAATAATTTAATTTTTAACATGGGGCCAGAAAATACCCCAGAGATAAAGAGACCCAGTAGGCTAAAACTGCCAGTGTGATGTGAATGAAAAGCACAGCGGTTGAAATAAGCTTTTCAAGTCTGAAAGAGGTCACAGGAACAAGATGAGGTCCTATGGCTTTATTTAATTATTTATTAAAAACAGCAGAAGGTGGTACTAAGACAAAGTTTCTATCTACAAAAATTGATAGGGAGAGTTGAAGGGAAAGATATCTAAATCAAAATGAGTAAAATCACTCTGTGTACCCCCAGACATACAATCTCTAAATGGTAATGAATACATGTTTGAATATAATATGATTATTAGAGGAAACACATGATGAGAAAGGATCTGCCAAATGAAAAGGTGTTAAACTTATAATTTCTCAGCAGCAATGCAAGAAGCACAATGTAAGCCAATGGGAGGCTGTATAGATAATAGAACATATGGATGGTAAATGAAATATGGAGTATATTACCATCAGTCATTGTTACTGTGAGCAAATGGGATTATGCCTGGATGATTTTCTCATGCAGAGCTGGAAAATAATAATGCCACCTAAGAGCTGTATAAAGAATTAGCTTTCTATTTTCTTAGATTACTTACCATGGCTTTGAATCAGTCTCTCCTTTCTTGGGGAAAACATGTATTTTTGTGTTTTTCCCACCCTCTTCCAAGGAGATTAGGTCATATGTAATATTCTGTCTCCTGTTTTTCCCTGCTTGACATTTTTTTCCAGCGATCTCAGTTAGGTCAGGGTCAAGGTCACACGTATATCTTGTATATATTCCACAAGTGGAAATTTAATACATTTTTCTGCCCAGAAATTTATCTCGGACCAAATGTTTCACTGGTAACCCTGTACTGTCTGTCTATGCTTGTTTTATACTTGACCAGTTTGGCTGCTCAGAAATGCTGTGCTGAAATAATAGCCATATGATGATATATCTATCACAGGTACCTATCAGGACTGATGTGGCCAACAACATCAGAGTATGGTTAAGATGGCAAAGACTATTAATGAGGAAGAACTATGAGTAGGGAGATGCTGAAGCAGTCTACTTTTGCCTGAACCTATTGGAAGGGCCTCTCCTGTCCCTTTCCCTGCTGGAGTTGAGTGCAAACTTCTTTTCCACTTTGAATCAGATGTACAATGGAAGCAAGATGAGGACAAATGGGGGAACTTGGAGTAGGAGAAAGAAACTGCAACATTTTAACAGCTAAAAGTGGGATGGCAGATGTTTAAATCAAAATGTCTGCTGAACTGGGGCAGTTGAGGGGGTAATGTGTGAATGAGAACGGCACAAAAATATGTTTCTCCTTAGTGAGGAGAAAACTTTGGAAATTATTCATTCTCAAATACAAGCACAAAATAGGGGAAATTTGCATACCCCCCAATGTTACTGTCTTAGGCCTGTATACAACATTCACTGCAGGGCATGATACACTTTAGAGAGTGATGCTGTCTTTTTCACATGCACAAACACAACAACTCAAAACTCAATCTGCATCCATACTGCAGAAATAATCAAACAAGAACAAACAAGCTTCATTTATATAACCACTTCATACTGCCTAAGCAGTTCTAAGAGTTTACAACTGTAAGCTAACTCCCCCAACAATCTGGGTACTCATTTTAGCCACCTCGAAGGATGCAAGCCTGAGTGAAGCTGAGCTCTTGAGCTGGTCTTGAACTCGCACCTTGTGGTTTTGAGTGAGTGGCTGCAGTACAGGCATTAACCACGGCACCACCAGGGCTCCTAATCCAGTTTGACATCCCTTTAACTGATGGCTCAATGCTATGAGAGCTGAGAATTGTAGTTGTTGTTGCACCAGAGCTTTCTGAAGAGAAGGCTCACAAATGTCTCACAAAACCACAGTTCTCAGAATCCATACAAACAAACCATAACAGGTTTAAAGTAGGTGTCAAACATTTATTTGCTGAGCAGCTACAGATCAGTGGCCTCTGTCCAGCAGAAAGAAAGATGACCTTTTTCCACATGAGTCAAAAAAAAACCCACAAAACGACAAAAGAATAAACAGTCTTACGAAAGTTAATCAGAATGAATTTCATATTTTTACTATGTAAGAAGATCTGGAAGTAGAATAATATGTCACAATTTTATGATAGATCACACTTGCCTGCTCAGATTGCCCAGAATTCTAGTGGCTATTTTACTACTGGAACTAGCAAAATAGGAACCATAATAAGAGGGAACTTTTTTCATCAACATCTGATTGTTTTTAGGTAAAAAGCAGATTTCTGCTAGTATCTTGTTTCTCTACCCAAGACTTCTGAAAATATATTTCAGTACAAATTGATGCTTCTGACAACAACTAAATAATTAGAGATAAACACTGAGGCTTTTAGCCCTGAAAAAGAAATGTCTAACACTTATATTATGGCAGTGTGAAAACTCTCCAAACACCTCCTCCCACAATATTATTTTAGGCAGAGAGGTGACTCATTCAACGCTTATAATAAACGATAGGAAAAACTAGCAGAGATGACAACATCAGTTCATCCCTACCCTGCAGTAAGCACCCTAATGGCATTTTCAGGGCTGGTTCCTCCTTGCTCCGAGCTGGTAGCAGACACTATCTTTAGCAGGAAAAAAAGTCTCTTGTTCTCACGTCTACTGGAACCCTGGAAGACACAGGACTTTATTACGCACCCGTTTTTGGCATGTTCGGTACGAAAAGAGGATGGCCAGGTGTGTGCGGTGTGCGACTGCCCAAAACGGATTTTACCACACGTCAAAGCATCCCCAAAAGGCCCCGATCCTTCCGTGTGGCAATCCACCCTTTCAGTGCTGACGGGCCCATTTGCTCGGTCGGAAGACTTCCAACCAGAATATTTCACACACCTCAGCACTGAATGGGGACGGATTGCTAAAACGGAACGGGGCCTTTTGGGCACGCTTTGATGTGCGTAAATCCGTTTTGGGGTAGTTTGTGCACACATGTTGTGCACAAACATCCTCTATTCATACTTTTTCATAACATGCCAAAAAAGGGTGCAATAAAGTTTCCGCAGGGACTCACATGCAGTTGTTCAGGGAATCAGAGCTCAACCACTTTTTCTTTGATCCCATTTATGGGGAATTTTCATGCAAAAAATATAGAAAACCATAGTAACAAACAGATTGGATCTAGATTCTGTTAAAGGGTACTAGAAAGTACAGAACCCATTATTCCTTCTCTTGTCATTGAGACAGTTATGTATAATTTTATGGTGGCTCAGAAAAATGCACATGCAAGAGGAATAATTTGTTTGTTTGGATGCAAGAATTAAGTGGGTCATTGAATCTATATTTTTGGTTCTTCAAACTTGTACTGTAAGTGTTCTGTCATTGCAAAGAAGGAAGATAGGGACAAAATCATATTGTTTCCGGGCAAAACTCAAGTTCTAGTTATGAAGTAGATCATGCTATCTGACGACCATGTTGTCCAATGTGAGCCTGTCCAGAACCTGAGAACCATAGGAGCAGTATTTTTTTCAGTCCCACCAAAGTCACAGATACAGGTGGGAAAGAGATGCAGCCTTCTCAATAGTAGCCCCTTTACTTTGGAGCAATTGCATCACTGAGTTTGGTGTCACCTAGAGTGTGTGGGGACAAGCTGTCTTGCCTTCCTACCCCCTGCCACCACCCCACCTGCCTAAATTGCTGCTGAGGAAGGCGCACTGCAGCCTCCAGAACACTCATTCAGGGCCCGGGCAGTTGTGCCAGATTGGGATGGAATCACACACACGCACACACCTGGAAAGGCCTTCAGAGTCCAACACAGTTTCCTGAGTCAGCCACATTGAATTCTGAAGGATTCCTGCTTGGAAAGGCCTTCAGAGCCTGGTGTGGCTGCTCCAAGAACAGCCATCTGGATTCTGAAGGCATGTGCCCCTCCACACAGCAGCCACTGCCCTGAAGGGATAGTGCTGCAGCCCTGGAGGGTCCAATGTTTAGGGTCCAATGTGGGTACTGGGTAAGTGAGAAAGGAGGTGACCCCCTTCCTAACTCACCCAGTAGCCCAACCAATCCCTCTGGGTGTGCCACCCCACCAGGTGGCATTCTCTTCTGGGTGTCACTGGGTGGTCTGCACCCCTTGCACTCCCCCCATTCCCTAGTAATAACCTGTTCTGGAACTCATTTCCTAAGAGATAGATAGATGATAGATAGATAGTAGATAGATAGATATTTTTTTATTATTATTAATATCCTGCCTCTCGTCAAAGACAACCGGAGAGGCTAAGATAGAAGAGTACTTCTGTGTCTTCCTGTTCTGCAGGTAAAGCTTTTTTTCTTTCATTAAACAGGCTTTGGGACTGAAGGCTGTACTGTGTTTGAAAGAGCTGCAGCAGTGTGCTGTATTGTTCAAATGCAGTGTTTGAACTGTTTTAAATCTTTTAAAAGTAATGGTTTAAACTGTTTAGGATGGTTTATTTTTAATACTATTTTTATTTATTTATTATTGTTCTCTATATATTTTAAGATTTTTCAAATCCTTTCAATTTGTAAGCCCCCTGAGCCTAACCTTCAATTTGGGGAAGGGAAAGATATAATAAATTAGTGTTGACAATAATAACCAGTATTAGTTGGCTCTGCAGCTCTGGGTTGCCTACCCTTGGCATCTGTACCTAAACTCTCCTACACATCTACACTACCTGTCTTTTCTGCGCTCTTTCTAATGTATCCTCTGGCAAGAAACCAAATATGAAATAACATATATCTTGCAGTCATTGAACTTGTTTCCTTCACAATCCATGTTCAATTCTCCTAGATGAGCAGCTTAGCCCCCAAACATAACTGAGAAGAAGCCCCACCTGCTAAGATTAGGGACAGAACATGGAATGAAATACAAAAAAAGTAACAATAATAATAATAATAATAATAATAATAATAATAATAATAATAATAACAATAATAATAATAAATAATATTATTATTTCTAGCCTGACTCTCCCTAAGGATCGAGGTAGGTTACAATACAGAACAGAATTACATAATACAATAAATCATAAATTATCACAGTCCCCACCCTCCACCCATATAAATATAAAACACATTAATTATAATTTCAAACACACTCAAAAACAGTTTTAGCTTAAAATTAAATATTAATTAAAATTAGGCAGATGATGAGAGTAACTCTGGCAGATGGAGTTATCTTTTTAATGGGAGGTCAGTCAGGGAAGGCCTGCCAGAAGAGATCCATCTTGACTGCCTTCTTACAGGTGTCAAGAATGGTAATCTGACAGATCTCCTCTGGCAGGCCATTCCACAATTTTGGAGCGGTCCATGAGAACTTAATAACTTCCAAACTGTGTAGCCAACAATAAACCTTGATTCCCAAAACACAAGCTCAGCTTCTCCTGCCAATGCAATGGCTAATTTCCCAAGACTGAGGACACAGATCACACTTTGTGCTGCCATGTAGGTTGAGTTTGGGTGCAACGTCCGCATGCTGGATGCGTAAACTCCACCCCTAGGATGCCATTTTGGATTGTGCTAGTACACGGCATGCATCATCATGACTCTCCTCCAATGCTGCATCCAAATGATGCAGCACTGAAGGGGTACCATAAAGCCACACCGGCGTGGCTATGGAGCCCCTTGGAGGGTGCAAAAAGGAGGTGCTTCATGCCACTGCATGAAGTTGCCACAGCCCCAATCCAGCCATTACAGGGGCGGCTGCATGCTGCCCATCTGTACAGCCCCTGCATCAGCATCTCTCTCTCCCTCTCTCTCTCCCCCAACCAAAGCTATGGCTCAGCAGAAGCCCTTTCACTTAGACTAAGTGCTCAAGGAGAGCACTTGGCCTGAAACAAACAAAAAACACACAAACACAAACTTCCAAATAGCATAGCCAAACAATCAACCAGTGTCAAACAAAATCTTGGTCACTGATAAACAGCATACCTATACTGTTAAAAGGGCAAAGCAGTTTAAGATATAATATATATGCATGAACTTGTTGGAGTAAGTCAGTCAGAGTCCCAGCCATGTTTTTATGAGTGCTAAAATGAAGTCAATGCTGTTGCCCACCAGGCATCTAAAGAGAAATTATTCCATAACTTGGATGCCACAATTGAGAAGACCCTGAGAAGACCCATACCCACAAACAATACTTTGAGCTCACAGGTAGGATATAGCGGAGGGACCCTCCATCAGACCTGTCCTCAAGCAAGCATATATAGGGAGGCATGCTCTTACAATGTCCCACACTGTTTAGGGTTTAAAATGTCATCATCAGCAATTTGTTAGTTTTATTCCGAGATAACTTCAACTGGTTCCTATGCTATGGTGATTTCATGCCAAGAAAACACTTTTAAAAAAAATACTTCTCCTTGTCATCTGTTTTAAGAACTTTTCTTGGATGTTTTAACAATTTTTAAAGGTCTTCTAAGATCATAAATATTTATATTTTTCACTGTGGGTATTATCTAACAGTTGATTTTATATATATATATCTGCTTGATGTTCAGGTTTAATGCTTTAGGAGTTTAAATTCTGTAAAACAGCTAGAGAACTATGTTGAGTATAAGAGCTAACAAATAAATAAAATAAAGAAGGAGAGAAAGAAGTAAATATCTATTTTGTTAAGATTCCTTGAGTGGCAGCCCAGTTCTATAGCAGCTTACAGCTAATTATTACTTCTTTCAAGCTCTTCCCATACACCCACACATTTGTAATCTGGGTACAATATGTCTTTCATTTATACCTTTATGCTGAAGAGCCTACATATCTTGGTTGCACGCACTTTCCAAGTTGCAAACAAGCACCTTCCTTCCTTTAATCACACCATTTGTAATTTTCTATACTTCTTAGTCTCCTGCTATTCATTCTTTTTTTCTTTCAACAGAGTATCAAGTATGAAAAATACATCTCACTCAAATAAAGAACTGTGACCATCTCAAAAGATAGTAGCTGCCTCAATATCGACACAGGAGACAAATGATAAAGAACATGTTCAATTCCCTTTGCAATAACAAAGAGGTTTTTAAAAGGAACAGAAAAACTTCAAAATTTTATTTTATTTAAAGAAAAAAGTACATAAATTTCTACAGATTACAGACAACTAAGGAATTACAAAATAAAGGCCAGGTTACTGTAATGGGCTTTGTGTCAGGCTTCCTTTAAAGACAGCATGAAATCTTCAGCAGGGGCAAAATTTCGCTAGCAGAATGCTTATGGGGATTAAGAGGTTTAATGATACTATAGCAATTATACTGGTTAATTAATTATATGTGAGCTCAATTTAAAGAGCTAGTCCAGTGATTTCCAAAGTGGGTGGTATGCCTCCCCTGGGGTGTGTGGAAAAGATCCAAGTTGAGGGGGGGGGGGAAGGCAGTGGGCGGTGAGAGGGAAAAGGGGGCAGTGACAGGGAGTATCAGTGTGCAGGAAAGACAAGTGAAATCATCAGCCATTAGGTGATGGTGGTATTAAAGGTCTTTTCATGGTCCCTTAAAATCACTGCACAGCCTTGCTGATCACTTTGTATGATGGTGTCTCCCATTTTTCACTCACCATGCGAGCTTGCTCCCTTTAGCCACATCTTTTGGTAGTAGTGGTGGTTGGGTAATTCGTGAGAGAATTTGGTGCAGGATGCTGTTTCTGTGGCTCTGAGTGGCACTGTTTTAGGATAGACTGTCTGACTGAAGAAGGGAGTTAAATCACATAGCAACAGCAGCATTCCTAGAGTTGGTATCATTTGGGGTGGGTGCTGGGGGGAGTGGTGCCCTGCCCTGCCCTGCCCCTCAGCTGCCCACAGACCAGACACAAGCTAGCTAAGGCACCAAGGAAACATGCTCACCCCTTCTTCCCTGATGCTTTGGCTAGCTCAGACAAGCTAGCCAAGGGAACAAGGAAGGTGGGGAGCAGGCACACATGCATGCTGTCTCCTCATTCTCTACTGACTTGTCTCCCTCAGCCAAGAGAGCCAGGGCAGCAGACATGGGATGGTCACCCGAAGCAGCATCACACCCGCAAAGTGGGAAGAGGGCCCAACCAGGTGTCACCTCTCCTCTCAGGTGTCACCTGGTACAGTCCACTACCCTTCAGTGACATCACTGTATAGTGCCAAGGGAAAAGTGGTGGCAAAAAGGAGCTTTCAAGTTTGGGTCCCTGCTTAAGCTTTATGAGCTTTGCTGGAATTTGGTTGGCTAGTTGGGGCTGCACTGCTGTTTTGTTTTCTTTCATCAGACATGTAGCAAGAAGAGGTAGCTGAAGAAATAATGTTGGGGGGGGGGGCATACACTTGAACCTATGTGGGGAAAATGTCTCTGGGGAAGGAGGAGAGAATATTTGGGTTTGATTCTTGGAAAGAGTCCTTTGCCTTGCAGTAGCTCCTGTAACTAAAGTCTCTCCCCTCTCCAGCCAGGCATCTCTAATCCAGAGCATGTGGCCTCTGTAACCCCCTACATATGCACCAGCTGCACCCCTCTCCACTCCTGGATGTTTTGAATATGCAATAGAGCAATCAACCTAATATCAAAATATATGCATGGGGGACATCGGGGTTGTCACCAAGAAGGAAAGAGGGTGTTAGCCCAAAAAGGTTTGAGGACAACTGGTCTATTCCTAACAGTCCTAACATGGATTCAAACTGCAGGAAAATAGATTCCAGCTCAACATTAGGAAGAACCTCCTTATAGTAAGAGCTGTTTGACAGTGGAACAAAATCCATTGGAGAGTGGTGGAGTCTCCTTCTTTGGAGGTTTTTAAACAGAGGCAGGATGGCCATCTGTCATGGGCACTTTGATTCTGTGTTTCTGCATGGCAAGGGGTTGGACTGGATGGCCCTTGTGGTCTCTTCCAACTCTATGACTTCATGACTCTATTATTTAAATACTTTAATAGCCTGATAATAATCTGTACTCAAAAACCCACACAGGGAATTACACTCAACCTTAGAATCCCTGCTCTCTGACTCAATACTAAGACTAACAAAATTGATGGGTACTAGGTACAAGGCTTTTTCACAGATGGCACCACACTCAGAGAAGTCCCCTCACTTGAAAAGTCCATTTCACTCCTTCTCTAAGGGTTTTAAGTGATTCTTAAATGTTTATTTATCCTACCACATACTGTACTGATTGTTGCTGATTCCATATACATCTGACTTCACTAGCTAGATGTCATAAGCCATGGAAAAACTTTTACACATTATCGTAACCTGAAACTGTTCCTACACATCCTTACTAGTCTATCAACTTTCTTATAACATCAGCATCTAATTCCATGTAAATACATTCACATTTGCTCTGAAACTTCAGACTCTTTCACATTTCACATTATGATCCCATTTTAACTGTCCTAGCTACATCTAATGGGATTTTGAGATTTGCACTAGAACTCTTCAGTGGAGAATTCTGAACTCCATTCTCTAAATTGTAAACCCCAGTAGACAGAGCAGTTAAAGTGGAATCATCCTATGAGGAAACAGTTCTTTATGTTAATTTATATTGGTATAACCTTGGGTGAGTCACACAATCTTAGCCCCAGAACATGCTGTGACAAGCTTGCCTTAATGTAAAGCAGAAATGTCAACAACCATTTATGGGTTTAATATTGCTTTTATGTTGTTTTGTATTGATATATTTGATGTTCACTAGCTAAGTCTAATTTCTTGTAAAATGCAAGGTGTTTGCAGAGAAGAGAAAATGAAAGTAGAATTGTGTATATAAATGAAACAGGCCTTGGAAGGGGTTAAGAGCTGGAAGAAAACTTCTAGGAACAAGAAGGAACACATGAAAGGAGTCAGAAGCAGAGAAATAGCCAGAGTATGAATCTTGATCTGTGGGAAAACAGGTTTTGGGAGAAAAAGCTTACTACTTGCCTGAAACTTGAGAGGCATTTTAGGGACTGTGACTAGACAGGGTCAAAGGAACCCATGTATCTGCAGGTGTTTTCTTATTGCTTGATTGGGGACTTATTGTAAACTGAAACATTTTTTTTAAAAAAAAATCTCTAACAAAAGAGCGGAAAAAAGACACGGTTAAGACGCCAGTTCTGATGGTCATAAGGTTGGAAGGTTAGCAGTTTGAGGACCAAGTGTCGTGTGACAGAGTGAGCTCCTGTCACTAGACCCAGCTTCTGCCAACCTAGCAGTTCAAAAGCATTTAAAAGTACAAGTAGATTAAAAAAAGTGCTACTTCGATGGGAAGGTAATAGTGTTCCATGTGGCCATGCTAGCCACAGAGTCATCTTTGGACAACATTGGCTCTTTGGCTTAGCAACAGATAAGCACCAGCCCCTACAGTTGGTTATGACTAGACATTCATGTCAAGAGAAACCTTTACCTTTTCTATTCTTACAAAATAAAAGTTTTGTTGTTGTTTTTGTATTAAACTTTCTTTTTAGCTGCCTTTCAGTCGACTTTGACTCATGGAAACACCTGCAAGATCCCCTAGCCTACCACTCTCTTCAGGTCACGTCCTTTACAGATTCCCCCTAACCCTAGCACGTAACCGCGGTGTGGTAATGGCGGTGCCCTGTCTACATGGGAGCCGCCATTATGGTGTCACAGCTGCACCACCTCCAAACAGAGCGGCATGGGCATGATGCATGTGTGCCACTGCAGGGCTGCAGGGCTTTTTGCCGCTTCCCCGAGGCCTGGAAAAGCAACGGGTTGGCGGGTTGGGGCCTCTGGAGCTGCTGCTGTGGCCGCTGAGGCCCCGATCCATTGGGGAAAGGGGCAGGTGCAGGCCGCTCCAAAGGGGCAGTCTGTATCCCACCTTTATCACAACAAGAATCGGAGAGCCCCACTGCTGAAATGGTATGTCAACCTTTCCTACAGCTAATCTTTACCTGTCATTTGGGAAGTCTGGAGGTAGGTTCAACAGAACATTCCCACAGTACCACAGTGAGTGAAATTAATTTGCCAACCTTGACTTTTACTCATGGTTGGTGTCCACTCTCCAGATGTTCTTCATCAACAAAGAGAGTTGTGTCTCTGCCCCATATACCCTCAAATGGAGGCAATTCATTGCTGACAACTCTTTGCCAGTGGCTCACTCTACTTTTATAGTCCTGTTCATTCAGTGGGAAAAACAGCAGCAGTCCAGCAAAGAGTGAGAGTAATGGCAACAAAATTGAGATGTCAAACACGAGGTCCTACTTCTTCCCACTTTGTTCTGCTGCAAACATTCACTGACTAAGTAGATAATCTGTCTGCCTATGCCACATATACCTGTAGCTCCTGAAAATACCAAAGGGCTGACCAAGGTGCACATTATAAAAAAGGTCACTTGGGTTTGCAGTTGGAGTAATGCCACAACAGAAATAAACTTAATGGCTGAAAACTCAGGACAATTTTAATATTGTCATTATTTTCTGAATTATGGAAAACCTGAGGATCCTTATTCACTAACATATAAATTTAACATCTTGTATGTTTCACTGAATTTCCTTTTCTTCAATTCATATGTTATGAGTGTTGTATATGTTCTAAATCTTCAACTGATTTTACAGTCCCCTTTAGCTGGCAAGATGCTTTGCTTTTTTAATCATAACTGTCCTTCTCTAGATCACTGGTTAAAATGTTGAATGAAATGCAATTATTACAGGGAAACATTAAGGCAGGGGTCGGCAACCTCCGGCCCGCGGGCCGGATCCGGCCCCCAGAGGCCTTCCTTGTGGCCCCCGGGGGCGGTTGCCGCTGATGGCACCACCAGGCGAAAAAATGACAGTGCTCAGCATGGCAAAAAGCTGCGCTGGGCGCCACCATTTTTTCGCCCAAAATGGCGGTGCCCAGAGGCGAAGTCTCGCACGACCTCAAAGAAGGTTGCACAAAACTTCAGGCCTCCTGGAGGCCCGATCTGGCCATCGGAGCCCTATTCGAGGGCCCCGATGATGGCATCGGGCCTCCTGGAGGCCCGAT
>NC_056524.1:50613045-50671199 GCF_019175285.1 Sceloporus undulatus | reverse complement strand
CCCGATCCCGTTGCTGGCGCCCTTGAATAGGGCTCCAACGGCCGCATCGGGCCTCTGGAAGGCCCGCTGAAGCCGTCGGAGCCCTATTCGAGGGCCCGGCGATGGCATCAGGCCTCCTGGAGGCCCGATGCCGTCGCTGGCGCCCTCGAAACAGGACTCTGACGGCCGCATCGGGCCTCTGAAGGCCCGCTGAAGCCGTCGGAGCCCTATTCGAGGGCCCCGGTGGCCGCATCAGGCCTCCTAGAGGCCCGATGCCGTCGCTGGCGCCCTCCACAGGTCTCCGGCGTGGCAGCTGGCCTCAGGAAGGCCCGCTGCCACTGTCGCAGCCCTATTCGGGCCCCGGCGGCCGCATCCGGCCTCCTGGAGGCCCGATGCCGTCAGTGGCACCCTCCAACAGGGCTCCGGCGGCGGGCCCGGTGCCATCGCTGGGGTCCTCCAAGAGGCTTTTTTGCCAGCCTCTGACAGGGCCTGGGGCCCCTCAGGGGCCTGCAAAGATGGGGAGGCCTGGCCCCTGGAGGGTGAAAGCTCCTCCCCCTGGCATGTGGCCCCGCCCTGGAGGGTGGAAGCTCCACCCCCGGCTTCGGCCCCCCAGTCGCCTGAGGGACAAACCCGGCCCCCGGCCCAAAAAGGTTGCCTACCCCTGCATTAAGGTATGCTTCTTTCAAATCTGAACATAGTCATGAAGCAAAACTATTTACATTATTCCACAATAATTGTTACAGTTTTTTATAAGGGACATGATCATACTAATCCTTTTTAAAAATATATACAAACCACACACACACATTGCACAGAGAGAAGAAACATTAATATGGCAAACTACAATGTTGAAATATTAGTTTACTACCTATATTCGAGAGGATTGATACTGCAAAATTTCTGTCAGAGAAATCCGATCCAATCAGCTAATTCTTCAGGTTAAGTAAGCCATTTTGCTTATTTTGTAAGTCTGATATGTCAGTCTGACGTTTTAATAATTAATTTTTAACATGGGGCCAGAAAATACCCCAGAGTAAAAGAGCCCAGTAGGCTAAAATGCCAGTGTGATGTGAATGAAAAGCACAGCGGTTGAAATAAGCTTTTCAAGTCTGAAAGAGGTCACAGGAACAAGATGAGGTGCTCCTGGCTTTATATTATTATTTATTAAAACAGCAGAGGTGGTCTAAGAACAAAGTTTCTATCTACAACAAATTGATAGGGAGAAGTGAAGGGAAAGATATCTAAATCAAAATGAGTAAAATCACTCTGTGTACCCCCAGACATACATCTTCTAAATGGAATGAATACATGTTGAATAATAATGATTATTAGAGGAAACACATGATGAGAAAGGATATCTGCCAAATGAAAAGGTGTTAAACTTTAATATTCTGCAGCAGCAATGCAAGAAGCACAATGTAAGCCAATGGGAGGCTGTATAGATAATAGAACATATGGATGGTAATATGAAATATGGAGTATATTACCATCAGTCTTGTTACTGTGAGCAAATGGGATTTGCCTGGATGATTTTCTCATGCAGAGCTGGAAAATAATAATGCCAGCCTAAGAGCTGTATATAGAATTAGCTTTCTATTTTCTTAGATTACTTACCATGGCTTTGAATCAGTCTGCTCCTTTTCTTGGGGAAAACATGTATTTTTGTGTTTTCCTCACCCTCTTCCAAGGAGATTCGGGTCATATGTAATATTCTGTCTCCTGTTTTTTCCCTGCTTGACATTTTTTTCCAGCGTTGCTCAGTTAGGTCCAGGGTCAAAGGTCACCAGTATATCTTGTATATATTCCCACTAAGTGGAAATTTTAATACATTTTTCTGCCCGAAATTCTCTCGGACCAAATGTTTCCATGGTAACCCTGTACTGTCTGTCTATGCTTGTTTTATTACTTGACCGTTTGGCTGTCCAAGAATGCTGTGCTGAATAAATAGCCATATGATGATATATCTATCACAGGTACCTATCAGGACTGATGTGGCCAACAACATCAGAGTGGTTAAGATGGCAAAAGACATTAATGAGGAAAACATATGAGCTAGGAGATGCTGAGCAGTCTACTTTGCCTGAACCTATTGGAAGGGCCTCTCCTGTCCCTTTCCCTGCTGGGTTGAGTGCAAACTTTTCTTTCCACTTTGAATCAGTATGTAACAATGGAAGCAAGATGAGGACAAATGGGGAACTTGGAGTAGGAGAAGAAACTGCACATTTTAACAGCTGAAAAGTGGATGGCAGATGTTTAAATCAAAATGTCTGCTGAACTGGGCAGTTGAGGGGTTGAATGTGTGAATAGAGAACGGCACAAAAATACCTGTTTCTCCCTTAGTGAGGGAAAACTTTGGAAATTATTCATTCTCAAAACAAGCACAAAATAGGGGAATATTTGCATACCCCCATGTTACTGTCTTAGGCCTGTATACAACATTCACTGCAGGCATGATACACTTATAGAGAGTGCTGTCTTTTTCAATGCACAAACACAACATACTCACAAACTCAATCTGCCTCCATACTGCAGAAATAATCAAACAAGAACAAACAAGCTTCATTTATATACCACTTCTACTGCCTAAGCAGTATCTAGAGGTTTACAACTGTAAGCTAACTTGCCCCCAACAATCTGGGTACTCATTTTAGCCACCTCGAGGATGCAAGCCTGGTGAAGCTTGGCTCTGAGGTCTTGAACTCGCAACCTTGTGGTTTTGAGTGAGTGGCTGCCAGTACAGGCATTTAACCACTGCCCACCAGGGCTCCTAATCAGTTTGACATCCCTTTAACTTGATGGCTCAATGCTATGAGAGTCTGAGAATTGTGTTGTTGTTGCACCAGAGCTTTCTGAAGAGAAGGCTCACAAATGTCTCACAAAACCCATTTCTCAGAATCTCAAAAAACCATACGTTAAGTGGTGTCAAACTGATTATTTTGCGTACAGATGCAGCCTCTGGCTGTTACAGAAGCCAAATAAACGCTTCGATCACAGTGGAGGTATGGGTTTCAATGATGCAGCGTCTAGAGTCCAGGCCACACCAAAGCCACACTCCAGTCCTTAGGGCTGACGTGCTTGGTGCATTCTGGACTCTTGATGCATGCATCTTGAAAACCATACCTCCACTGTAGCAGTTTTATTTTGGCTGTCTGTAACAGGCCTCTGTCACGCAGAAAGAAAAGATGACCTTTTCCACATGAGTCAGAAAAAAACCCCCACAATACGACAAAAGAATACACAGTCTGTACAGAAAGTTAATTCAATGAATTTCATATGGTTTACTATGTAAGAAGATCTGGAAGTAGAATAATATGTCACAATTTGTATGATAGAATCACACTTGCCTGCTCAGATTTGCCCAGAATTCTAGTGGCTATTTTACTACTGGCCTAGCAAAATAGGAACCATAAATAAGGGAACTTTTTTCATCACTATCTGATTGTTTTTAGGTAAAAAGCAGATTTCTGCTAGTATCTTGTTTCTCTACCTCAAGACTTCTTGAATATATTTCAGTACAATTGATGCTTCTGACAACAACTTTAAATAATTAGAGATAACAACTGAGGCTTTTAGCCCTGAAAAAGAAATGTCTAACACTTATATTATGGCAGTGTGAAAACTCTCCAAACACCTCCTCCCACAATATTATTTTAGGCAGAAGGTGACTCATTCCAAACGCTTATATATTAAAACGATAGAAAACAATAGCAGAGATGACAACATCAGTCTCCCTACCCTGCAGTAAGCACCCTAATTGGCATTTTCAGGGCTGGTTCCTCCTTGCTCCGAGCTGGTAGCAGACACTATCTTTAGCAGAGGAAAAAACAGTCTCTTGTTCTCATTCTACTGGAACCCTGGAGACACCGACTTTATCGCACCCGTTTTTGCATGTTACGGTACGAAAAGAGGATGGTCCAGTGTGTGCGTGTGTGCGACTGCCCCAAAACGGATTTTACCACACGTCAAAGCATCCCCAAAAGGCCCGATCCATTCCGTTGTGGCAATCCATCCCTTTCAGTGCTGACGGGCCCTTTTGCTCGGTCGGAAGACTTCCAACCAGAATATTTCACACACCTCAGCACTGAATGGGGACGGATTGCTACAACGGAACGGGCCTTTTGGGGCACGCTTTGATGTGCGGTAAATCCGTTTGGGTGTAGTTGTGCACACATGTGTGCACAAACATCCTCTATTCATACTTTCATAACATGCCAAAAAATGGGTGCAATAAAGTTCCTGCAGTGACTCACATGCAGTTGTTCAGGGAATCAGAGCTCTCCACTGTTTCTTTTGATCCTCATTATGGGGAATTTTCATGCAGATATAGAAAACCATAGTAACAAACAGATTGGATCTAGATTCTGTTTAAAGGGTGTACTAGAAAGTACAGAACCCATTATTCCCTTCTCTTGTCATTGAGACAGTTATGTATAATTTTATGGTGGCTCCAGAGAAAATGCACATGCAAGAGGAATAATTTTTTGTTTGGATGCAAAGAATTAAGTGGGTCATTGAATCTATATTTTGGTTCTTCTAAACTTGTACTGTAAGTGTTCTGTCATTGCAAAGAAGGAAGATAGGGACAAAATCTATTGTTTCTCGGGCAAAACTCAAAGTTCTAGTTATGAAGTGATCATGCTATCTGACGACCATGTTGTCCAATGTGAGCCTGTCCAGACACTGAGACACATGGAGCATTATTTTTCAGTCCCACCAAAGTCACAGATACAGGTGGGAATATGAGATGCAGCCTTCTCAATAGTAGCCCCTTTACTTTGGAGCAATTGCATCACTGAGTTTGGTGTCACCTAGAGTGTGTGGGACAAGCTGTCTTGCCTTCCTTACCCCCCCTGCCACCACCCCACCTGCCTAAATTGCTGCTGAGGAGGCAGCACTGCAGCCTCCAGAACACTCATTCAGGGCCTGGGTTGTGCCAGATTGGGATGGAATCACACCACACGCACACACCTGGAAAGGCCTTCAGAGTCCACACAGTTTCTCTGAGTGCAGCCACATTGAATTCTGAAGGTATTCTGCTTGGAAAGGCCTTCAGAGCCTGGTGTGGCTGCTCCAAGAACAGCCCTCTTGGATTCTGAAGGCATGCCCCTCCACAGCAGCCACTGCTCTGAAGGGATAGTGCTGCAGCCTCTGGAGGGTCCAATGTTTAGGGTCCAATGTGGGTACTGGGTAATGAGAAAGGGAGGTGACCCCCCCTTCCTAACTCACCCAGTAGCCACACCAATCCCTCTGGTGTGCCACCCCACCAGGTGGCATTCTCTTTGGGGTGTCACACTGGGTGGTCTGCACCCCTTGCACTCCCCCCCATTCCCTAGTAATAACTCTGTTCTGGAACTCATCCAAGAGATAGATGATAGTAGTAGATAGATAGATAGAATAGATAGATAATTTTTTTTTATTATTATATCCTGCCTCTCTGTCAAAGACAACCGGAGAGGCTAAGATAGAAGAGTATCCTTCTGTGTCTTCCTGTTCTGCAGGTAAAGCTTTTCTTTCATATAACAGGCTGTTTGGGACTGAAGGCTGTACTGTGTTGAAAGAGCTGCAGCAGTGTGCTGTATTGTTCAAATGCATGTTTGAACTGTTTAAATCTTTTAAATATATGGGTTTAAACTGTTTAGGATGGTTATTTTTAATACTATTTTATTTTATTTATTTATTTTCTATATATTTTAAGATTTTTCAAATCCTTTCAATTTGTAAGCCCCCTTGACGCCTAACCTTCAATTTGGGGAAGGGAAGATTATAAATTAGTGTTGACAATACATAACCCGTATTAGTTGGCTCTGCTAGCTCTGGTTGCCTACCCTTGGCATCTGTACCTAAACTCTCCTACACATCTACACTACCTGTCTTTTCTGCTCTCTCTTAATGCAAGGCATACAAAAAGACCTCATTCTCTCTGCCTTCCTCCTCCTCTCTTCCTTCTGTCTCTCTCACACACCCACCACACCTGCTGTCTATTCTTCTAGGCAGATACATCACACTTTCACTACTCAAATGTTCTACATTTCAAGATTATTCCTATTATTCCTGAAATTACAGTTTGCTAGAGTTTATGTGTTAGCTTCATGCTTTTCACTCTTTTTTTACTATTTTATTGCTTTCATTTCCCCCCATTGTTATGCACTGTGTCCTTTTATCAGATGCTAACCAGATTTATCTGTTGATTTTTGTAAAAAAAATCAATATTCAACAAACAGTGCCCCCTGTCTGATGATGTTTTTAAAAAACGCTCAGAAACTGCAAGATACAGTAATCAAATAAGATAGATACCATATACTAAGCCTCTGTTTTGCAATCTAATTATACTACCTTGGCACATGTCCTACAAAACAGAAGAAGAGTTTTTTGAGATATTTGACATCTGCAATTCACAGAATAGTTTCAGGGGGGGGGGCACAGCAAAAATGATAAAGCTCAATTCAAAATAATGAACAAATACCATGTATTGGTTCTGCAGCCAAAGCATGCAAATGCGTGAATATATGCAAATATATCTAATCTGCATAATTAATGCAATCAAAGCAGGTGTGTACTGCAAAGCCATGCAGTGTAAATCAAGAAGGAAAGTGGAAACTCACCTTTAGATTTGCTCTTTGTACAGCCACTGGGACCAAAGATTGCAAGAGGAGAAGAGAACAGATATAGTTAGTCAGAAGCTCTGACTGGATATAGAGAAAGTTTTACTACTGATTCAAGGCTGACAAAAGCCACCTCCAAGTATATGGCCTTTTATAATAGCTTTCATGACCTACAATTGTCAGACAGACCCTTAAGCATTTTGAATTGCCTGTAGGTGTCAAAAGACTGCTTGGAATAGATGAAAGGGGTGACATTTATCATTTGCCATAATCATATAGCTATAGAATATTAGTTCAAGAAATCTATAGAATACCTACAGAAAAAGGATAATTGATTACATGGTATAAAATGGTTCCTCCTAACACAAAATCCTTCTTCCTATTTATAACACATTATACACTGCACATTTTTGAGATCCGAGATGGCAGAATGGGTGGGCTTCTAACTAGATCCAATCCACTTCTAACAGGCATCCTTCTTCTTAAACAACCGACTTGATTTTAAATACAGCTGTCAAGAAAGGGAAGGAACCAACACAGTCCAACTGTATCTCCTATACCTAGTTATATATGACCAGTGTCACTTCTTATAATGCCAACAGAGCACAATGTGCATTCATAGAAAGGCTCATATATCTCTAGAAATCTAAAAAAGTATAGAGCTGTGGAAAGTGGATCACACCAGTTGGGGCTGAAGCCTCTGGCCATTCTGACCCCAATTAGCCTGTGAAACTGACCAGGTCCCTGCACCAAAGTGGGCTGTCGTCATGTTCCAAATGGGGAACAGCAGGAGCAGATTTTTCCCCATCCCTTTTTGTGTGGCTCTTGCTGCCTTGGCATGGCTTTGGAGTGGCTTCCAGCTCTTTGAGGGCATGCGTCCTCTGAATGCCATGCCTCTGAAGTGGCTGAAAGCTGCTCTCTTAGGTCTGTCTGTTGCGAGCCATAAATGCACAAATCCATCAAACAAAACAGTAAAGCTCAGTAGATACTTTACTTATTCTAAACCAGTTCTCATCACATCACTTTCTGGAATGTTATTTTGATTTAGTTAATTGTTTGCAAGCCTCTAACATTTCATGGATGAAAACCAGGATACATGTGGCCATAAGCATCAAAGAGTGGCCACAATGGCAAAAGATAATAATGAGTAAGGACTGAAAGCTGGAGAGGCTGCATCACTTTGCTTCCACCTGCGCTCTAGGAAGGGCAGATCACCCCACTTTTCCTCTCCCTCCTCCTGACTTAATTCACTGTACACTATTTTGAAATTTATTGAGCTTTGAAGTAAGCTGAGGACAAATGGAGGAAGGGAGATATCTTGGACTTTTTAATTTTAAAAAAAAAAACAGCTGGAAAAACTGGCAACCAGGATTCATCAAGACTATCCCTGTCATATTGGGACACTGTATGATTTGTTGTTGCCACTCTCTTCTATAAGTAAATTTGTATAAGTATGGTCATGTACATTATCAAGGAGATTTTTTTAAAAAGATCCAAGTATACCCAGGGGAAGAAATAATATTACCTCTTTATGCTGTTTAACACTGAACACCAGTGCGCCCTTCGTTATGCGGGATCCGTTCCGCCCCCCCATGTAAGCCAATAGCGCGTAAGCTCACAGTCCCATTCGATTGAATGAGGCTCGTGCTTGCGGGCAGGAGAGTGATGCACGCCCATGGGGCATGCACTCATTCATTCTCCCGTCACATGACTTCCACATAAGCTGGAAGCCATGTATGGGGTGCCCGCCTATAGCATGGGCACACTGTACCATTCCTGTCAGCTTACCACAATTCTACATGGAATCATCACCAGCCAACTTGCACACTGTAGCACGCGACATGCTCGCCAAACTTCTCATATCGAGTACATTTACCTGACCCTGAAGGCCAGAGGCAGCTTAGGGATTTTGTGGTGTACCGCCACCTCGTGCGCTAACAGACTCCCTTAACGAACTGACACAGCTGGTCTCGGAGGTATTTTGGAGTCCCCCACGCTTTTAGTTCCTGGGGACTTCAACATTCCCTCGCGGCCAGCTACGTTCCATCCGGTGCGGTTCGTGAATTCATGGATACCATGACTTCCATGGGTTGTCTCAACTGTCTCGGGTCCAACGCATTCTGCGGGTAATACACTCGATATGGTTTTTGCATGGGTATGGAAAATCCGTGGGCGGAAATAACTAACATTTCCCCCTGTCATGGATGGATCATTTCCTGGTGGGGCCGTGATCAGGCTTCTACCCAGATCCCTCCCGGAGGTCGGGACCTATTACATGGTCCACCCCGGAAGGTTGATGGAACCAAAAGGTTCCAGGAAGCCCTAAGGGGGTTATGGATGGAATGACGGCGATTCTGTTGTGTCTTGACCGGCATCTGGGATGCGGTCTCTCTAAGGCTATACACAGATCGCTCCCAGCCCCTCTCAGGCCTGCTTCCAAACGTAAGCCCTGGTATCCGGAAGATCTCGGGCGAGGAAAGGTCCTGCGACAGCTAGACACCGCTGGCGGAAACACCAGCGTTATCCGACAAGACTCTCCTGACCATCTTTTGAAGGACTATGGAGAGCGCATTCGTGAGCTAAGAAACTCATTCTATGCTTCACCCGTGTCGCGTCGCGGAGTGCGTCTGGCGAGTTGTTCAGGTTAGTGAGGGAGCTAACTACGCTCCTCCTGCCCTGAACCGATCCTTGAACTTCTATGGCCTGCTGCGACCAATTTAACAACTTCTTCCGGATAAAATCTCTCGGATAAGCGAAGGTCTTGCGCAGCCTTAGAGCACAACCTAGAGTAGGGTATCTCAGGGCATCCGTGAACTTGTTAGGGCTGGCCAGTTTGAGTCTGTCAGTACCGAGGATGTGGACAAGATCCTTGGAAGTGTAGGAGACAACATGCTCTCTCTGATCCCTGTCCCTCATGGCTAGCGGCACAGGTGGGCCCAGCTGTACTTATTGTTCAGCAGTATTTAACACCTCATTGAGGTGGGCAATTTCCAACAAACCTGAAATTGCCATAGTAAAACCTTTATTAAAAAAGCCCTCCCTCGCCCCCTGTGCACAATAATTATTGGCAATCTCGCTATTGCCCATTTCTGGGGAAAGGTGATCGAGCGGGCCGTTTGCCATCCAACTTCAATCGATCTTGGATGAGCGGAAATATCTGACCCATTTCAAACGGCTTTCGGGCGGGTTACGGGGTTGAGACTGCTATGGTCTCTCTTGTCGATGATCTCCGTCTGGGATGGACAGGGGCACGTTCTGTTAGTGCTCTTGGAACTCTCAGCGGCTTTCGCATACCATAGACCATGGTTCCTTCTGGGGGCCTGGCAGAGGTGGGAATCGGGGGCACTGCGCTCCAGTGGTTCCGTCCTACCTCTCCGGGAGGTCCCAGATTGTGCACTGGGACGTGCGCTCCGATGCGAGGGGCCCTACATCTGGGGTCCCTCAGGAGCCATTCTGTCTTCCATGCTTTTCAACATTTTCATGAACCGCTGGGAGAGTCCATCCGGGAGCATGGGGGCGTGTTATCAGTACGCTGATGACACCCAACATAGTCTTCTCTATGTCTCCGACTGAGCAGTGACCGGGATTGGCGTCTCTCCTTCTCGTGGCCTGTCTGGCGTCGTAATGGGCTGGATGAGGGCAACAGACTCAGCCTGAATCCAGAGAAGACGGAAGTATGGTGATAGGTTCCCCCGGTCGGGGCTGGCGTGGTTCCCCTGTCCTGAACGGATCACGCTTTCGTGGGACTCTGTACGCAGCTTGGGGTGCTCCTGGACTTGTCGCTCCACCTTACATCTCAGGTGGATGCGACGTCAGGAGCACCTGTTATCAGCTTCGGCTGATCCGCCAACTGCGTCCCTACCTCGACCGGGGGACCTTGAAACTGTTGTACACGCCCTGGTAACTCTAGGTTGGATTTCTGCAATGCGCTCTACATGGGCAACCCTGTACCATACTCGGAGCTGCAACTTGTGCAGAATATGGAGGACCGTCTGGTCACTGGCACTGCCAGGGCCAGTCATATCACACTGTCCTTAAAGAGCTTACATTGGCTGCCTATTCGCTTCTCCGGGCGCCAATACAAGGTGTTGGAATCACCTATAAAGCCCTAAATGGCTTGGGCCCAGGGTACCTGGAGGACCGCTCTCTCCGTACAATCCGCCCGCGCACTTCAATCTTCAGGCAGCTACTGCTAAGAGTTCCCAGTAGTGGAAATATAATTCCACCTCTAGGAGGGCCTTCTCCATCTTAGCCCAAACCTCTGGAACGCGCTGCCCTTCGAGCTCCGCTCAGCCACCTCCCTAGCCCAATTTAGGAAGGGGCTAAAAACCCATCTATTCGAACAGCCTACCCCTGACCAGCAACTCTCCCCCCCCGCCCCTCGTCAGCCTGTAGGCCGGCATGTTAATTTTATTGTTTTTATGATTGTTTTAATGTATATGTATGTATTGTTATTAGTGCTGTTCACCGCCCTTGATTTTCAGAAGGGCGGTATACAAATAAAATATTATTATTATTATTTCATTATTATCATATTATTATTTATTCTTTCACTTCTTCTATACTGTTTGTTGGGATGCAAAAAGAAACCTCCAGCTTGGAGCAGCCTTTGACCGTTGCAACCCTTTTGGCCCCTGATTGGTGTGGGTCTGGTGAAAGGGTGGCCCGCTCTGAAAGTGGGTTGCCACCACAGTCCTGAACCCAGTCCTCCAGCAGAACGGCTTATGCTGCTTCTTTTTGGGCTGGCTTTCTGTGTTGGCACAGGCCTGGCACACTCTCTGCATGGCTTCCAGCTGCTTCCAGGGCATGCGTTATTGGGAAACTCCTCCCCCCAAAGTGGCCAAAGCTGTTCTTTCCTGCCAGTCGTTTTGGGCCATTGTTATGAAAGACTACTCAAAACCTTACACAGATGACAAAAATAAAACCCAAAGTCTCGCCTTATGACTACTAATATACATTATATTTGGATCTTCCACACACATGGTAATATTCTGTCAGATTTTCATACTATTCCAACATGGTTGCCTTTATTTAAAGTTACCATTGATTTTTCAGTTTTTTTCAAGTGTCAGAGCAACAAACATCAAATACCTAAACACAACACACACACACCACAGACAACACACAAATAAGATGGGAATCATTACAGAAACATCCACTCAAGTGGAAGCTGGTAGCTTGCTGTCAGTGTGAAAACGTGAACATTGTTCTGAACTTGGATATTGCTTTAAAGGTTAGACTGAAATCCACAGGCAAAACCCGTGCTGTCCTGACATAGAACACCATGAATTATTACTTCTGTTGGTCCGATCACACTTTGTGGAAGAGCTTTAATTGTTATTTTATGCAGTTAAAAAATAACATTTATGTTTGTCTTGAATAGTAAGGCATGCCTATAGATCTCTACTAAGCAACCATCAGTAAAAATGATATTCCTCCCACATAAGTGGATAAGGAACCAAAGCCTTGCCAATAGTAGTTTAATTTTTTAAAGAGATATATTTTCATTAATTTAATATTAATTAATTTCCACCAAATCTGCTTAGATCTCACAGTACGACTCTCACATTATTTAGTACTTTTTCTTTAATGTTCTTTTGCTGAGCTAGTCTTCAAGCCATATAATAGAACACCAGAGAACATTATCAACACAAGGTATTTGCTTTATCTCCTTGGCTGTCATAATATTGTTCTATATGAACTGTAGTAAGAAACGGCTTGATTTTGGGTACCAATTAACCTAACTCACATTAGTGAATTGGAATTATGTGGCAGGCGGATCCACAGCCCATACAAGTTACACATAAAAAAATTAAATTATTTTTTAGCCTCGGACTGGCAATAAAATCTGGGAGAAAGGACATATAAATATAAAGTGCTAACGTTCCTGGAACTGGGCCAGGTTACAGAGCTTATTAGTTGCATTATAATTCTATGCATATTCAGTTAAAATGAACAATATGTTATCTGCTGTTATTAAACGTCATGTTTCATACTTGCAAATGTTCAACTGATGGAATGGTGGAAGCAACAATTCACACTGTCACAGTTCACAGAGCCATCTAATTAGATGGAAAAAGGTATTAAAATCTGTTTTTGCCATGAAATGTACCATTTCATCAGTGCTCCACAATATGGTATAAAGAGTAATTTATCTATTAAAAGTTAGAAACTTTATTCTACCATTAAAAATATGTCTTCTGCCCACATGGGATTACCTTTATGTGAAAAATCTATACTTGCTATTTGTTACCAAGAAGAATCTGTTTTAAGTATACTCTAATGCCATGCTGTTATTACAAATACAAAATGTTATATAAAACATAGATTGGTAGTAAAATGTGTCCCTTATATAAGTGGCAAAAATCCAAGTTGCTTTTTGCTTTCGTTTTGTTTTGGTATTTTTGAGCCATGGATGGTTGAATCCATGGTTGCAGATTCCATGAATACTATGGCTACAGAAGATTCATTAGGGCTGACGGTATATCTTTTTTCTGTTAGTCTGACTGGAACATTGTTCATGTTAAAAATGATGACATTATCATGAATTTAACTAGTACAACATTAAAACACTTTTTCCATTATGCAAAAAAAATGTGCAACCTTTTCTGGAGATGTGAATACGATCTAATGTTGAGATTACGTATGCAAGGAGGAACACAATACTTTGTTCTGTGTTGAATAGGCAGCAGGGCAGTAGATTATTCTATTTACCTCTTCCAAGAATGCTTGGGTACTCATAGACCAACTAACATTACTAGCTTTGATGTTGGATTTAAGTTTTGTAGCTCTAGGAACTGGCATTGTCACCCTAAGTTATTTTATTTTCTCTTTGGGTTCCCCCACCTAGATATACAAGAGAAAGAGAGATTTTGCGGCTGGGGTTAACCACAAAAGTGTTAAACATAACTATATAAAATATAAAACACACTCCTGCAGAACTGTATATTTTCACTTTTTTTGTAGGGAGAGGGGATTGGATGGCTCCAGTGAGAATGAATTTCTTGTCAGGTTTCCATAGCTTTACTTTGCAATCACAGTATTTCTCTATCATCAGTGAAAAGGAGATTGAGGAGGAGGAGGAGGAGGAGGAGGAGGAGGAGGAGGAGGAGGAGTGGAAGCCAGACTCTGAAGGAAACGAAAGCGAAAGGAGTCACAGGGACTCTCTCTCTCTCTCTCTCTCTCTGAGCTTGCAACTGGCGTTCAAGCTCCTTCCTCCTCCCTCCTCCCTCCCCTATCCATTAAAGCCACGGAGCAGAGGGAAAAGAGGAACTTTTGTTTTGTCTTTCCTCTGTTCCCTCGTGGTAGTTTTAATGGAGGGGAGGTGGGAGGAAGGAGCTTGAACGCCCCTAGGGCCTGATGGGGGGGTTCCGACCCCCCAACCCCCCCCCGGCTACGTCCTTGGATACACAATGCTACTATTAGGTAGATTAGTAATTAGTTGATTGACCAAACCCAGAAGTGTTCATTAATGATTGCTTGTCATCCAGGAGAAAAGTGACTAATGGGATGCCTTAGAGTTCTGTCCTGATGTTCGACATCTTTATATATGACTAAGATAATGGTATAGAAAGCATGTTTATCAGATTTCTAGATGACACCAGACTAGCATAGGTAGGTAATACTCCAGAGGGCAGGGTCAGATTTCTAAATGACCATGAGTGATTGGAGAGCTGGGCCAAAATTAACAAAATAAATAAATAAATAAGACATCAGGTATTTTCATACTAGAGATATGCCTGGAAAATTGGGAAATATTCCCAGTTTCTCGATTAGAACTTTAGGGTACCATGTCTTTATCTTGTTTCTTAATGGATTTGAATGTCCAAATGTGTATCTGGTATAAAAAGTCTAGAATTGTCAAAATAATGGACAAAGTTTAATAATTTCTGTATCTTTTCATTTGTTAATTTACTCATTTACTGTTAACAGTCCCATTCTGTGTTTCATCTTGCTCTTATCTTTAAATATTCAAATACTTGGATGGTGGCTCTTAAATTACTTACTCTCAAGTAGCCATATTGATGAAAAAGGATATATTCCACAGGAGTATGAACAAAAGCATGAAATCTTCCTGAAACTTTCTTGGGTTTCACTTGTCCTAAATATTACTATTCTGGATTGGGTAAGATTTTCTAGGTTGTATAGAGATGACATAGTTTTATTCTGACTGACTAAGTTCTCTTTTAGAAAGTGAGATGTTCATTGAATGAGTAGTCTCCATTCCTTAACAAGCAATTTTCCTAACTTTCTGCTAGGATTCTGAGCTGAGATGATTTTAATGACTGTTTTAAGGCTTTTAAGAATTTCTTTCTCAAATATAAAGTCTTGTCACATTATTTTAACTATAACATCTCAAAATGGAACACTAAAGAGACTGTCACAAGTGTTAGCTTTCAGGGAAGAAAAATCAAAGGATACAGACATTACCTTTTTCTTTCCCTTTGGTTTTCAGAGATTCTGAATTTAAAAGAGTGAGAAAGAGAATGTTTTATATTAAAATAGTAACTAGCCCCAATATTCAGTGTCTTTTAATATAAGTTTAACTTTCAAACTTTGCATTTATTTTTCTTTTCATGTTTGTGACCCCTTCTCTACTACAGCATGATCTGAAGTATTGGTCATACAGTATCATGCCTAGTTAGGGATCTAGAGTTTTACCTGAAGAAGCCCCCCCCCCCCCAGTCTAGAAATGTTGGATGTTGGGAATTTTCACTTAATTTTTGTTTCATGCTTTTGTTTTTGCTTCATGGAGAGGCATTTAAAGAAAATAACTCAAAATTTGAAGTTTAATGTACTGTGTTGTTTAGGGTCTTTTAGGAAGAACTATAACTAAATAACTAAAATATCTTATATGAAAACAAAATGCACCTCAGGTAGGAGGAGATTATTTATTTTTGGTCTTTCAAATGTATTTTAAATAATTTCACATTTTAGACAACATTTCTCCAGTGTGCCAAGGCAGTACAGGCTGAAAGCCAGAAGAGTATCAGAAGAGAACACAGTGTTTCTCGATCTTGGTCCCTCATTTGTAAGGAATTTACTTCACATTGTGTATACATAATTCATGTTGGCAGTTTATTTATTTAGTATATTTTAATTGCCCATCCATCCAATAAACAATTGAGTCGATGCAGACTTAACTGAATAAAAGATGTAAGCCCCAAGCCTGCATGAAAAGTTGTTTAATAATAATAGAGATTAATAGTAGATTCAGAGATAAGCATTAATTATTGGAAGCTTAGTGGAATAATGTTGACTTCAAAGGCATCTAAAACACAGTAAAAAGGAGGCTAACCTAGTCTCCTGGGGAGGTAATTCAGCACTTGGGGTACTGCTATAAAAATAGCCCTGTCTCAGTTACCAGCTCCTTCCCGCAAGTGAGACATATTGGTAGGCTTATATCAATCAGGTGAGACAGTTTTTTCATAGATCTTATAATCAAGTCATTTACAGTTTTAGCAGAATGGATGAACATTTTGAACTGAGACAGGAAACAAACTGGATGGTGGTGCAGCTGTTGCAGATCACTGATATTCTATGATCTGGTTTTGTTTTTGTTTTTTAAGTGTGTAAGATAATCTTTCCACTTTGTTTTACATTCACTGAAATTTCTGGACATTTTTCAAGAGCATTCCCACATACAGAGTAGTACATCAGTCTGATTAAGCTATGGAACACTTTGGCTAGATCCACCTTCCCAGGACATTATACAGCCTGTACACCAACCAAAACTGCAAAAATTGCCTGACTCATGGCCATCTCCACTGTGTGCTCACCCAGAAGCAGCACTGGGTGTAAGAGCAGCCAAAACTGTGTACCTGGTCTTTTGGAGTTGCTACCTTGACCATAAAGGAGACATTACCAATATTTATTCACATCCCAAATACATGCATACAACTCCATAGGCTGGGTGTACATAAATCTTGGGTTGGCCAATTTACTGATCACGAGGACCTCCTTTTTGCCCTGACTGGGCATTAATTTGTTTACTCATGCCTAGTCTCTTACTGTGTGTACAGATGTGTATAAGATATCCACAGCTTCTTTGACATCAACTGAAAAATAAGAGTATTATAAGTCTATGAGGCCCTATCTATGAGGGCATATCCTCAAAATATGCATACGTAATCTCACATTCAGCTTCATATAGATTTTAAACAATAACAAAGAGCACTGAGAGCTCAGTAGCCAAGGGTCTATTATCATGGCTGTTACACACAGAATCATGTCCCTTGTGTTCCCATTATTGACCAGTTTATTGTTATCTACAAATTTAACAAAATGTAAGGTAACAAATGAGAAGGCACAACTCATTACAAAAGATAATGATGCTGGGGAAGAGAGGGCAATGGGAAAAGAGGAAGAACAATGGTCCCATGGCACCATCTTGAAACACTCACCAAAATAGGACTTGGATCACTATGCCAAATCTTAGATTAACCAAACATTGCAAAGAATGTAATAATTCATATTGAAGAAGGTTGCTGGAAAATCCACCAGAACAAGCACAAAGACCCTCTTCCCAGTGTACATCATCTGGTAAAGAGACCAATACCTTTTCTTTTTCATTCAAAACTGAATGATGTGAACTTAGATGAAAAAGGATCCAGATAATCACTTTCATCTAAGGAACATGACGTCAGCACCTGTTTTAATTTTTTGCTCTGAAAAGGAAAATTAGAAATTATTTGATTATTATGAATGGTGGTAGAAGCTGGCCTCTCCGCCTCAGGCTGAAACTGAACCTTATCTATAAAACTGAAACAAGTCACAAACTTAAATCAGTGGCAACAGAATTTGTGTGCATTGTGGAATCTAGGTTTGACTGGTTGCCGGTGATTTTTTAACATTTTTTTAAAAAAAATAAAATAAAATAAAAACATTTGTAGCAATTTCTCACCACCTCAGAGATTCCTTACCATACCTTTGGGTGGAATATAATAGCTTTGGCCATCTGAAACAGTCACTGGAAGACACTGCAATAATGTCAGGAAGAAATTTTAAAAAGAGTTACCTGTCATCCTTGCTGTAACAGATTAGGTCCTAAAATAAGCACTAACTCATGTTCCAGCAGTTTTTTCCACAAGTTAAGTAATGGTTTGTTTCTGTGAAAAGGTCAAATATCTGCAAAAGTCTATACAAGTATTATGCTTTTGAGCAAGCTAACAATCATTGATATAAATATCAGCAACAACATGGTTCCTAAATAAGCTTCCACAATCAGAAGGACAATCAGATTCACTAGAACAGCAGCGAGCAACATGTGGTCCATGTGCCCAAGTGTGACTTCCAGGGCCATTTTGTGGCCTCCAGGGCTCAGGGAGTGTGGAGGGCATTTCCACCATTTTTCAGCCCCTTCATGGGTCTGTCAAAGATAACAGAAAAACCAAAAAATCAGTATTGTTCTTTTTAATTTTTTTTATTTACCCTGAAATGTTCAATGTCAACTAGAGGCATGGGTACATTTCCATCACATTTTCAGTCCCTTTTTGGAAACCGAAATAATGATGAAAATTTCCCCATGCCCTTAGTGATGTTTTTGTGGGAGCAGGTGTATCCCACAAGATCTCCTGCAGGGCTGATACTCTGGCCTTCCACAGTTGCCCATCCCAGCACTAAAGACTCAGTGGTAGAATGGGTCAATATTTGCTAAGTCCCCATCTGCTAGAAGTTTCTCCTACGTTTCCACATAATTCAACACTCCAGACCTTCAGAATTATTTTCTACTGGGAAGAGTCCACTGAGGCTACATCTACACATTGCAGAATGAATGTCATATGATACCACTTTAACTGTCATAGCTCCATCCTGTGGAATCCTGGGATGTATAGTTTGTTGTTGCACTGAAGAAGGCTAAATATATCACAAAAATACAGATCATAGAATTCCATTACATTGAGTTATAGCAGTTAAAGTGATGCCACACTGCATTAATGCTGCAGTGTAGCTGCAGCCTTAGGGAATGATCCCTAAGATCTCAACTAGTAACACTGAGAAAAATCTGAGAACATTAAGTAAAATCACAAATCCATAGAATAATGACAGACACAATAAAAACAGTTCAACAAGGGAAACATATGGAGTCTTCGTGGGACACTAAAAAAGTGGGAAGGAGAGAGGAATATACGCCATGCAAGTTTTTGTTGGCACAACAACCGAAAAAGCCCTGTCATTAGTCACAGGGCTTTTGTACCATTTGGAGGGAGATCTCTAAATTTTAAAAAGAGTTATCTGCTGTCCTTGCTGTAACAGATTAAGTCCTAAAATAGGCACTAACTCCTGTTCTAGCAGATTTGCCACAAGTATTAGTCGCAGGGCTTTTGTATCATTTGGAGAGAAAGCTCTAAAAGTATAATTTTAATGTAGGCAGATCATTTTATATTATAGGAAGTAACCATATCTGAGGCTATATATTACAGAGCATAATAAAGTATATGAGTAAGAAATAGTGTTTGGCACTTTAGAGCTCAAAATTGATACACTTTCCATTGCACAGATGTTTAGGCTACTTAGGTTACAATTTGTTACAGAACTTTTGAGTTCAGTCATCTACTGCATTCTCATACACATTATCTGTTTACATTGTACTTATGTACATATTCATAATTATAGAAACAAAAGTAGCTCATTTGGAAGTATATCAGAATGCATGAGGATGTCCAGAGCTGCTTCACTGCCACTCCATTACTTTCTGAGATAAATTTCTAAAACACAAGGTTCTGTCATATCTAACTAAACATTTATGTGAGTATATGATCATGCAGACAGCAAACAAGCAAATACAAAACCTATGGACAGTGAAAAATATGTTACCCTTTGTTGTTGTTAGCTGCCTTTGAGTCAACCTCAACTCATGGTGACCCTGTGAATGAGACGTCTCCAAGCCCCCCTATCCACTATTTCTCTGCTCAGTCCTATAGGTTCAGGCCTGTCCCTGATTGAGTCTATCCATCTGGCATGCAGTCTTCCTCTTTTCCCATTGCCCTCTTTTCCCCAGCATCATTATCTTTTGTAATGAGTTGTGCCTTCTCATTTGTTACCTTACATTTTGTTAAATTTGTAGATAACAATAAACTGGTCAATAATGGGAACACAAGGGACAGGATTCTGTGTGTAACAGCCATGATAATGGAGCTGGACATCATGCCAAATGTCTATCATATTTTTTGAAAAAATCTGGCTATAATTGTATATCCATTTACCTCAAAATAAAACTGAAATCAATGGAACTTATTTCTGTGAACGTGAGGTAAAATTATGAAACAGTTGAGTCAAAATTTCATCTGAAATTATCTAAAGTCATTAAGAATGCAGTCCTACACACCTTGGAGTTTATATTATTCCTGCCAGTGGGACTTACTTCTGAGTAGATGTACATAATGTTCTTCTGTAACTAACTGTGCTTAGTCGGAATATATGTTATCTGTGTCAAAGCTGAGATGCAAACTTAATTCACATTAAAGACATTCTAGCAGACAAGGTGTCCCTGCAATTAAAGCCTTAATCTTGCACTGGAAATGTGCCATCTTTGATAATTTATTGTAATGTCTATAAATAACTCTGGGAAATGAATATCTGTACTTGTGCCAATGAAACCACAGAATCTAGGTCTACATTTATGTTATAGCTCTTCTCTTAAGAAGAAATGAAGATTTATATAGAGATTCCATATTTTCAGTCAGGTATAAGACTTCTTTCTCTGTTTGTCTTCTAGTTTTGTTTTAAAGACAACTTTTACACCATGATTCTGAAGGAAGTTCAGAATAAAGGAATGCCCCTTTAGTTAAGGCTCAAAAGAATGAAAGTTCTTCTACCACTATAAGCCTCAAATTCTATTGCTCATAGAAAATGACACCTGTAATGATAACTTGAAATGTGGCACTGATAATCTAGTTGATTAATTCTACATTTGTGCCAAAGTTTACACTGATCTGGGGGGAAAATTGCCACAGGCAGAGCAAGTGAAAAGCTCTGAAAACTGACCCCCTTTACACTTTTTACTCCAGTTTTCAGACTCTGTATCATGCATTTCTTTCAAAGGTAGACCTAGATTCTGTACAACTGATGTACTTTATTCAGGCTTGTTGAACAAATGTGTCTTTAATTAGTTTGATGAGGTTCTGGACTCTAAAAAATTACCCTGTTTCCTGAGCCATTGAAGTCTAAGGCAGTCATTCATAAAAAAGTTATTTTGTGCATCATTAAGAAGCTAGAAATGTGTTAGTCCTCTGATGTTTTTAGAGGAAAAATACTGCTTTTTATCTGCTATGACTGTTTGTTTAATTAAGGAACATGGACATGACCTTTTGGTGCACTATTAGCTCCCCAACTAGATTTGGGTCAGAATAACCAAAGAACAGTATGGGTGAATGGATAACTAAGCACAATTTGCAACTTTCTGAAATATAATTTGTTTGTTTGCTTTTAAATATTATTTCATTTATATATATATAAAGTTCATGTATAACAAAAGCAGGAAAATAAAAACATAAAAGGAAGAAAAAGAACCACATTTGTCATAGGTTTCTATAAAAGCTGACCAAATATCCAAGTATAACCCCATTTATAGATTTTGTCCCTACACCATTCTTTCCAACGTTGAAAGCATTGTGCAACATCATCAATGATCACAAGACACTACTGTGTAAGGGCATCACATTTAGTCTCCTAGCTTTGTGGAGCTGGGGGAGGGGAGTCAAACCCAACTTTGGTCCTAAACCAATAGGTTTTAATATTCCATAAAATATTCTGTCAAATACTTTTTGATGATTCTAATCACTACATATATATGAAATTCAAGGCAATTATGAAGATTTAAAGTGTGTTCTAAACATGCATATATAAAAATTATCCTTCAAAGGGAAGTCAGCAGCTAGGTTAGGAACCTGCAGAAAGAAATTCTAAAAAAAAATTATGCACTACCACTTTTTCTTTCACTCAGATGAACTGTATACTACTGCTACTGTTAACATAGGTGCCACAGCTCTATATAGTGACAGGTGACATATCTAATCATGTTTTCACCCACCCTCAAATGTTGGGCAAATGGTTAATAGCAAGAGAAACACCTTGTCTCTTTTGATGGTTTCCTTTAAATTCTTATGATATTATCTGTCTTGGGGTTTTGACATGCTTCTTGGCCAAAGGAAAACCATGGAGGATCTTTGAAAGAATATCTGATGTAGATGTTATATGTATTTTCAACTTTCAGTTCTAAGCCTTTGTGTTGGAATACACGTACATACACTTGTGGAGTACTGTCAAGTTGTTTCTAACCAGTGGTGACCCTAGGGCGAAACCACTACATGACTTTCTGGGGCTCAAAGTGTGTAACTTGTCCATGGTCACCCACGGGGCTTCCATGGCCAGGCGGGGAATCAAACCCTGATCTCCAGAGCTGTAGACCAGTGCTGAAGCCACAACACCATGCTGGCAACCATGTATATACCATAAGCAATGTAGACCTTCTTCTATCCATGCCCCAGTATAGTCCCTTAGTAATGAGGTGGTAATCATCTGAAGAATAGTTTGTTCAGAATAAGTTTGGCTTGTTTGCTTCAAATGAATAATATCAGTACCAGCTAGCCTATTGAGAGGAGAAATTGAGGGAGGGAGAGGATGCTGGATAAGGATTTTTTTTCCAGAGAGAGAGAGGGGGGGGGGGGAGTATAGCATTCTAATTTATCCTGACTGAGACATAATTTTGATTTATTTCTCAAAGTGCTTTATTGCAGATTCACACTGTGGTTGTCACTGTTTTTTGTTCCTGTGTTTCCTATCATTAATTTTACTAATATGATTCAGATTTCATTAGAAACTTGGAAAAAAAATATCCCCATTCCCTTGTGATACTTTATTCTTCTGTGTGCTTACATTGTAAATCACCTCTCAATGGCTATGGAGGTTCTCTGATACCAACAAATAGCCAATTATGTGGAATATTTCCTTAGTCAGTAAGCAACCATTGTCTGAGCCAGATCCGAAGAATATCTCCCTTCCAAGTTACAAACCTAGGAAGAGCAGATAAAGTCAAGGATAAAATGTCATGGTGTTCTCTAATGGATGAAACTGTGAAATCATACCACAGAGATCACTGAATATTCAACACATTCAGAGGCTTATTTATTCATAGGTTAAAAGGGCAGGTTTCCAATCAGAAGTAAATATCAATGTACAGTATGTTTTCTCAACATTCTGGAAGTATATAGAGGTGACTATACAATTTAAAATTCCATCAAGACTAGCCATCATAGTCAGTGGTGACAGGTGATGGGAATGGCAGTCCTGTATAGCCCCAGAATGCTCATCCCAGGGGAGTATATACATGGGAAGAGGGGGAGCATAGTAACCCTGCTGTCTACTCTGGGGTGTTTTTTTTCCCCTGTCACTTTCCTTAGGCAGTCCACACAAATTAGAATACAGAACTTTGAAACAGATTTGAGAAAGTCTTTGAAAACTTATTTTTTAAGACTATTTACAAATCATGCCTTATTCTGTACAAAATTTGTGTTTTGTGGTTTTGCACATAATGACCCCTCCTCCATGACAGAGGAGTTGGAGAGGGGATGGGCGGTTTGCTGTTCTCCACAGAGAAGAGACAAGCTATTGGTTAAATTAAATCATGCCATGGCAGTTATACCATGGTGTGAGGGTTTGGGGATGGAGCCTGAGTTGATTTAGTGACAGCCACCCCCAGGGCTTCATTGCACTTTATGAATTGACCTGCCCATCCACCGCTGGTATAGTATGAAGTTTTCTTCATCACCTAGGGGCCAGGTAGGAATTTCTGCCCTTTTCCATGGGTGTTTTGCGTACCCCGTACTGTGTCCAGTCAGCATAAGGGGAATTGGCTTGGGCTGAGTCTAAATAGGAACCAATTTGGTATAAATGATTGAATTTCAGTTTGGCTTGTATAAATAAATAGATTTGGCATAAATAATTGAATTATATTTCGACAAGCATCTGGGACACCGTTTGAGGAGAAAGAAACATTTCTGGAACCACCTCTTAGGCCTTGCAACCTGAGGGGTGGCATAAAGAAATTGTCTTTAGGTCTGGCTTGAAAGATAAACCCCCTCTTTAATTTTTGCAGATTGCGAGATGGCTTTCTGGTTAAACTTCCTAATGTGGACTGGCCAACAAATAACCCAACTTTTGGGTTATCGTAGTCTGGAGAAAGACACTGGCTTCAGCTTGTCCCACACTTGGTTGTTTTTTTCTGAATCAATTGCAGTTCTGTTAAGAAATTAATCAATAGATCAATAAACGACCCTGTTTTCATCCCCATCTCATGTCTTGTCTCATTATTTCTGGGGTTGAGCAGTAAAATGATATTTTCTGCACAGGAAATAAATCCCCTGCACAGAAAATATTTTTATGCAGAATTCTTATCCCTGATTGGATGTGTTTGGGGGGGGGGGCTTTGTTGGCCTCTCATGGGGAGAGACCACTAGTCAACTAACGCAGCAGGGTAGTGCCACGTTGGAGAGGTGCAGGGGTGGGGCTTCGGCTATTTAAGGCCTGCCCACCACACACTCTCCCTCTTTGTTGAAGCTGGCCTACCTTCCCACCTCTTCATCAGTGTGATTTCTTCTGGTCAGTTCGGGGCTGGGTAGGGATTTTCTCCCCTTTCCAAGGTTGGGGTTTTTTTGTTTGTTTGTTTGTTTGTTTTTGCCTACACCATACTGTTGCTTGGGGACTTTGACAACTAGCTGGGGTGTGGCCTTAAACAGGTTTTCCCTGTAATGTATTGGGGGAGATAAGATTCAGGTGAACACCTGCGGCACCCTCTTGGGTGAAGATTAAGTCTCTAGAACTGACTCTTTAGGTCTTGTGACTAAACAAATAAGGAAACCTGCATTGGGGATAGCCTATGATGTAAGCCCTCACTTAAGTCTTGTGAATTAAGTAAGGGCATCTTGAGTTGGCATTCCAGATGTGGGCCAGCCAGGGAGCAACCCAGTGTTTCTCCCAGGGGAAGCTGGAGATGAAGTCTAGAATTGGACCATCTGCCCCAGCCGCTCTTGCACTACGTACTCCATTTTTCCAGATCTTGAAATACAGTTAAATAGGTTAATTTAAATAAAGTTGCACATTTATAACCCAGTTCTCTGTGTCTGGTCTCATCATTTCATAAGTTAGTCAACAATATTGATTCATGCACAGAAAAAGCTGTTTTGTGAGCAGAAAAGTCTATTTTCTATGCAAATCCCTCATGTGCCAATTTTAAACAGAATAAGTGTCCAAATAGAGCATTTTTGCTCAGTAAACAGGTTTTTTTTCTGATTAGGAAAAAAAATCTGCATAGAAAGATATTCTGCTCATAAAATTCTGTTTCTTGCTAAAAAAATCATTAATGCTGAGTTAATGGTGGGTGAGTTTAGTAGGTGCCTACTATATATCAGCTTCCTGATGTTTGGCAGTCTCGCTGCAGATGCTGGTATAATAAGCCCCTAGCAGACATGGCTGCCATAGTCACTCTTCGGGCCCCCCACATTGCTGATAAATACTTCTCAGGCCAAAAAGGAAGAGAAGGAATAATAAAATAATAATAATAAATAAACTTTTTATTTATATCCCGCTCCTTCCCAAGATCAGGGCGGCTTACAACAATAGATAAAAACAATTACATACAGTACAATAATAAAATCAAAGATTACATATACATTATGCAAAAAGAAAAATAGACAGACTAAAAGCCCCATTAGCCCATCCTCTTTGCCACAGGAGAGGAGGGAGGCCCACAGGATTTTTTTTTTTTTAAGCGGGGAATGCCTGCTGGAATAGAAAGGTCTTTAGGTCCTTTCTGAATTGGGCCAGGGAGGTAGCCGAGCGGAGCTCAGTGGGCAGCGTGTTCCAAAGGGCCGGGGTGGTGATGGAAAATGTCCTCCTCGTGGTGGAGGTAAGCCTGGCCCCAGGCACCTTCAGTAATTGCTGCCCAGATGTTCTGAGGGTGCGGGACGGAATGTACGGGGAGAGGCGGTCCTTCAGGTATCCTGGGCCCAAGCCATTTAGGGCTTTATAGGTAATCACCAATGCCTTATATTGGGCCCGGAAGCGAATATAAGGAAGGCAGGTGGGCTGCTTTTCTTTCTCCAGTTTGCACAAGGGAGAAGTGATGAAGGAGGTTCTCGCTTCTGCCTCTTGTCACTGCCTTTGCACTGGGTCCCCAATAGAGGCAGATTGCTTTCCTTGCTCTTCCTATCTCCTCCTTTAAAATTCTTCACCACTTAACAACAAAATGCTAATTCTTTTTCTCATTTGTATTCTTTTTATCTGTATTTGTATAGAAGTAAACATGTAATGCCATTTACACGCCCCAGTTCTAACTCTGCAAATAAACAGATCCTCTCCTTCTCTTTAGCTTTTCCTAGGTGTGTTCCTTTTATGTATGTTTAAGAGAGGGAAAGATTTGCTTGTTACATGCCCTTAGGTTTTACCCTCAACTCATCCACAGGTCATAGCAAAATCAATAATTTTGGTCCCAAACCTACCCTTGACTTATACATGAAGTCATCCTATACACAAGTATGTACAGTAACATCCAGGAGTTTCTGCAGTGTTATTACTAGAACTTTAAATGATTTTAAATCTGTATAAAATCAGTCATTTTAATTTGTTTGCTTATTTAATTTTTAAGTGTGGAAAACTCGTGAGTTATGCAATTGTTAGCAACCAAGTGCAATTCCAGATTGATATGGTAATGCAGGGGAAAAAAAAACTTGTTTCAGTTGTGTTATTAAGGTCACTGTAGTTGTGCTAATGTAGTTGCACAATTTAATCACAAATTGGGAAAATAAAATATAAGTTTGCCATTAGGCATTGTTTTTGGAGACGTCTACTCGTATTTTTGCTCATTCCAATGTTTTCATTGATCTTTTGTTTCACTGCTCTCTTGTTATTTGTGTTGTTTCAAAGAACAGTGTACTATTTATATTAATGGCTTTATTAGTTCTTTCATTCCCATTACATGCTAGACTAGGTTTCACTGTTCACAGTGATCATACAGAATCACACAATCACAGTGCAGTGATTTCACTTTAAGTGCCATGGCAATATCCAGTGGAAACCTGAAATTTGCAGTTTAGGAAGGGCTATTTCAAATTCTCAGCTGAAAGCTCTAGCATCTCTCCAAACTGCAAGCCCCAGGATTGCACAAAATGTTGTCATGGTGATTTACATGGAATATAGTGCAGTTTGAAAGGTCCCCATTTCTTCCATCTAATAATTGACTGTTTTCCATAAGTCAGGCATAGTTTTCTTAATTACACCAGGGGAATACTTCCACAGCGCTGCAGCAGCAGCACCTCTATTCAGTGCAGGTAGTAATGTCATAACGATAAAAAGGTATTCTTTGTCTAATGTGTTTCATGAGCAATTTGTTCCTCTAAGGCTGAATGGGCTGCCACACTGTTTTCAGTTTAAGATTGTTTTAGGTTTCGAATCCAGGTTTTAAAAATGTAAAGAAGAAAATTTAAAAAGCAGATTAAGAAAAACATTCAAACTATAACTCTTCAAGAGTTATTTCTGTACATTGTTCTTGGGTATCATTAGTACAACTGTTTGGGCCTGTTCTAAGCATACCGCTAATCTGTTATGCCATTTCTAATGGATAAAAAAAAACTACATATTCTATCCCAGTTTTGTACATTTATTTATTTTTAAAAGTAACAAAAGTAATGGTTGTTCTTATCCTGTTGGTAAATGTTGATAGCCTGAATTGGACTTAGCCATCCAATTTATTGTTTGTATGTACAGCACTGTGTAAATCTACAGCTCTATATAAATAAAGCATTGTTATTATTAGGAGCCCTGGTGGCGCAGTGGTTAAATGCCTGTACTGCAGCCATTCACTCGAAACCACAAGGTTGCGAGTTCAAGACCAGCAAAAGGGCCCAAGCTCGACTCAGGCTTGCATCCTTCCGAGGTCGCTAAAATGAGTACCCAGAATTAGCTTACTTGCTAATTAGCTTACTTGCTGTTCACTGCTATGATCTTTGGAATAGCGGTATATAAATAAAAAAAACAAAAACAAAACAAACAAATTATTATTATTTCTGGTCATTGTGGAAGTCAGAATTATGCTCCAGCCACACCACAGTCAAAATCCCCCCCTATAAACCATCCTGTAGGGCATGTTTCCATGTTGTTGCTAGCTAGCACTGGTAAATTGCCACTAAAACGTTGAGGAAGCGCATGTGTGTGAAAGCCCGGTATGCTTCTTAAATGTCAGGGAATTGCCGGCTCCCCTTCAGCATCCCTGAATTGTTCAGGGAGAGGCAATTTCATTTGAATGGAAACTTTGCGTTCAGAGGAAATTGCCGCTCCCTGAATGATTCAGTGATGCTGGGGGGGGGGGGGGAGCTGATGATTCTGTGACATTTAGGAAGCATGCCAGGCTTTCACACACACACACCCTTCCTCAATGTTTTAGTGGTGATTTACCAATGCTTACCCCACAGCAAGTGCTTGTCTGAGAATCTTCATAGCTAGGGAGACTTGATGTGTGTGTGACTCCAGGTGCAAGATCTCTTCCGGAAAGTCTTCTGGCACCTTAAAGACATATCTGTTCCCTTGGGAAAACAACTAACTAAATGTATTTTTGGAATGCTGATGGATTATTTTGTGGGGCACTGCAACCAAATTAATTTTTTAAATTAACTTTCCACACACAGTTTGGAAGCCAAATCAGATTACCAGATCAGATGCAGTTAACAACAGTGTGATATCATGTTTATTGCCTGTCTGTGTCAAAAGGAAGTTGGTGAGATACTTAGAATTCTCTGCCAGACAGTTCCAGTGCTATAGCTTAGGAGAGTAGATTAGAGAATTCTAAGAACCTCATAAAACTACAAATCCCAGGATTCTGCAGCATTGGGCCATGGCACTTAAAGTGGTGTTAAACTGCTATATTTGTACAGCATAGACACACCTTCAGGTGTCTATCTGAATATCCATTCTGGAAGTCCATCATGACCTTTTGCAATTCAGCCATACACCTGTGAGGCAATGAGGAATACAGTAGGGTGATTGAAATCATGGAGTTAACCCCAATTTAATCTCCCACAATAAATACTTCATATTTCAGAAATTAAGATTATAACTTTGTTGCAAAGTACCTCCCATGTGACAAGATGATATTGGTTCCTAGGTCACCTCCAATGTTATTCAAAAGTTATGATGTAAAATGTTTTTAGCTAAACTATTATTCAGCACAAAAAATTTTTTCATGTGGAAAGCAATTTCTGATATGAGTTCACTGGTCCAGAAAATTGGTTTAATGCATTTTATCAATATAGTTACTGGTTTCTTATATTTTGCTATTGTTTACTCTTCCCATAGAGATATATGTTTAGCTTTGCAAGCATCAGTAAAACATTTTTTTCTAATTAACTAATAGCATCTCATCCTGTCCCAGCTTATTCTGTTTTATTCTGTATTAGCTTTGCTGATGCCACAGAAGATACAGGGGTTGTAAACTGGCAACATTCAAATAAATTAATAAATACATATATAAGACAAAGTGGGACTTACCTATATTTTCTTTATTTTGCATTATACTTACAAATGTCTCCATCTGCAGAGGGTGAATGGAGTCACTCACATCACTGCAAGTTTGGTCAGTATCTTATATGACTATCTAAGAAAGTTAATTACGACAATATACAACTTTAATGTTGCTGTTGTCTGCCTTCAAGTCATTTCCGACCGATGGCATCCCTAAAGCCAATCCTAAAGTGAACCTATCAAAGGGTCATCCTGTGGGTTTCCATGGCTAAATTGTAGTCCCATGCTCAAATCGCTACACCACACTTACCCCTATACAACTTTAATAATCAGAGGCAATATGCAGTTGGATTCCTTTGTACACATGCAGCAGCAGGGGAATTCTGTTGCTTTTTTGACCTGTTTGTGGGCTTCACAGCTGGTGAAACATCAGGAAGAAACTCTTCTAGAACATGGCCACATAGTCGAAAAACCCACAAAAAACTATGGATGCCAGCCATGAAAGCCTTCGACTTCACAGCAACACTGTGGAAAATAAATCTGGACTAGATAAACCTTGTGTCTTGGTTCAGCAGAAGTCTTTTTGAGTTTTTATTAGCACTGTTTCAAAGGCACAAAAAGTTCAAACATTAATGCAGTTATGTGTTTTAGTGAAATTACTTTGGATAGCCATAATTTAGATAACTAACAAGAAATTTGTTACCAAATGGCTTGTGAGCATTTTTGCTTCTGTACTTTGCTAACATCCAATATTTTATGCTACCAAAACAGTTTGATTTGAATCAGAGCCATCTACATCCTCTTCTCTATGTAATTATAGAAGCAATTCTTCTGACCACTTCTGCTGATGACCAACAAATACCTCATTTGCTGTAATGAACAGAAATTACGGCCAATCAATAGTGAACTGAGAGATTCCTTTTGATTACACAAGCAACATAAGCTCTTTTTCTGTTTTTTAAATTTCTCTGTGACATTTCTCCTCCTTTATTCCAAATCCAGTTTACACTGTAAATGTTTTGTTCCACTTAGAACTTGTTAGTTTGTTTGGAAAACAGTTGTTAAGGCCATGATAGGTTCACAGGTTAGCTTCCCAGTTTTTGTTTCCTCCACTTCAGTGCTATTCATGGTACTATAGAACAGCCTAGCACCAAAATTAGTTGTGAAAAGAATAATAAAAAAATATAAATGGGTAATTAGTATGATAAGCAGTGCAGTTTTTAGTTCATCTTATTAAAATCAAACAACCAGTAAACCAATAAAATTAGTACACAGCACCATGCCTGTATTCCCCGACAGCTTTTTCTGTCTGTGCTGCTATATGGCATGCTTCCAAATCTCTGTTGTGCTGACATTTGCTCCTGGGAGGAGGAGAAGGAAAAGGGTCCATAAGGTTTCTACTGGCCTAGACAACATAAACAGCTGCTAGATTCATGAGCAGCTTGCTAAACTAATTCATCAGGGAGACTCTCTGTTGATCAGCATTTCCATATTGGTAGATATTTTATGGGCCAGAGAGGACACCCGCAAGTCTAATAATGGTGTGTGCTATTTGGGAATTTAAAATCATCATATTGAAGTGTTTTGCTACCTAAAAATGGATTCAACTGATGATAAATAAAGTAAAATGCATATATACAATCAGCAAAAATCACCTTGGTGGTTTTAAGCATGTGTAATATAGAAGGGCAACATTCTAAGAGACAATTACAATACATACAGATGGTGGAAAGTCAGCTAATAAAAACGGAAGGCAAGTCAGATGAAATCCCTTGTGATGGAGACCCAGAAACCTGTATGATTTCTCAGCGCCTCTAATTTACTCATCAGAAGTAAAGACAGGACATGCTGCTTAATTACCCACTTGTCTAAATTTTTATGCACTAAATGTGAAACATAATTTTTTTATCTTTCTGTCCTCTGTAAATACAGGATAATATCTGTGAAATCTCCCAGTCCTCTCCTTTGGAATTATCATAACAGCATTTTGCTTCTTAACCTGGTGTAACCAACAAATATCCTGAATGTGCATAAAAAAGCATATATATCATCACATATCAAAGCGGGAGAGTTTATTTTACTGGAGGTACACAGTCAATATATATAGTGTCCAAAGAAAGTCATCTATCATTTGCTTAAAATATTATGTGTGATCATTGTAAATTTACAGGTGTTTATTTAGAACCTAACTCCTTCATATAACTTTATATGTGGAAACTATTCAGTTTTATAGTAATTAATATTAGGATTGGATCTGTAGGCTGCGATGAATAAACAGAATACTATACCTTTAAATATGGCAAGACTTTACTAAAGACCTGGACATCAATGAAAGTAAATATCAAAATATGATATGTAGCATAATCAATAATTTAAAAATGCATAAATGGTCAAAAGTAGAAAACGTCTCATTAGTCACTATTTGTTTTCAGCACCATAATTGTTTAGCATATTTAGAATATCTAATTTAGATATCTGATACTTAGTCAAGATAAATCTTGACAACTGTGACATTCCCCCCACCCTATCTGCTCATGAATATTTTATCAATAATGTAAAAAGAAGTCTTGGGGTGTATTCATAGTTGAAATTTGTTTTTCTGTGAAGAGATAATATCAGGGTAAAAGAAGCATGTATATCACAGCAAATGTAATAAAACCTTGTTTATATTATTATTATTATTATTAACCTTTATTTATGAAGCGCTGTAAATTTACACAGCGCTGTACATGCAATCTTTTTAGTTAGACGGTTCCCTGCCCACAGGCTTACAAGCTAAAAAGACATGACACAGAAGGAGAAGGGAGTGGTGACGGGAAAGGGTAAGAGGTCCAGCAGTTCCTCTCAACCTCCGAGGCCTGGACCAAGGCAGATGGACTGAAGGGAGGGCATGGCTTCAAAATGGAAGGTTAATCATTATCCAGGGAAAATACATACTCACAAGTAGGATAATGCATATACAGTACATAGCAATACAGGAAATGGATCAATAAACAGCCAACAACAGAACATCAGATAGTAAGCGACAATTATGCGATGCCTGGGAAGGCTTCTCTGAATAGGATGGTTTTCAACTCCGTTTTGAAGCTGGTTAATGAAGTGATGGCTCTTGCTTGTGGAGGAAGAAGGTTCCAGGAGTGAGGGGCAGCAAGTGAAAAGGGGCGAATCCTAGTTGGGGCAGAGGAAATCCTGGGCTGAGACAGGAACCCTTGACTACCAGAACGGAGGGCCCTGGTGGGAAGGTGAGGAGAAAGAAGGTCTGATAAGTAAGGAGGGGCCAGTCCATGGAGGGCTTTGAATGTCGACAGCAGGAGCTTATACTGAATGCGGAAAGGGAGAGGGAGCCAGTGAAGGGATGCCAACACAGGAGAGATGTGGTCAGAGCGGTGGGTGGAAGTGATAATGCGTGCAGCTGAATGCTGGACAGAGATTAAAGGACGGAGGTGAGAAAAAGGAAGCCCAGCCAGGAGGACATTACAGTAATCAAGTCGTGAGATCACTAGGGCATGGACCAGGATCTTGGCAGTAGAGGCGGAGAGATATGGTCGGATTTTGGCAATATTGTACAAAAAGAATCTACAAGCCTTGGCTGTGGTCTGGATCTGAGGGATACACGACAGAGAAGAGTCAAAGATAAAGCCAAGACTGCGGGCTTGCTGGACTGGTTGAATGGAAATGTTGTCCACAGAGACAGAAAAGGAGTGTTGAAGGTTGGGCTTAGGAGGAAAGACAAGAAGCTCCGTCTTGGACATGTTGAGCTTCAAACGCCGATGGCGCATCCACTGTGAGACATTATATCAGATATAACCGAGTTTATTTTCTGGAGGCATGTAAACAATGTTGGGGAAGATCATGTATGCATATCAATATAGGTACTCACCCACCCACCCCCACCACCAAATGAGAAGCAATTATTCCTTTAAGCAGGAAAAGTGTGATGTAAGTGAAACAGGTCTCTTCTAGCTTGGCAAATTGTGTAACTCTTTTATACTTGGAAAAAAAAGTTTTAACTTCAAAAAGCCACCTTGAAAAGGGTGGTGATGAGGATGAGGATGAAAGTGGTGCCTTGGATTCCTCTCTAGTGCCTAGACTGAAACGTGAATGTTGGCTGAATATCTGAGTGCTGGTAGTTGCATGCATGAGAACCAGCTTGGCATAGTGGTTGGAGTGTTGGTCTACAACTCTGGCAACTAGGGTTCCATTCCCAGTTCAGCCATGAAACCCACTGGGTGATCTTGGGCAAGTCACATGGTTTCAGCCTCAAGGGTAAAAGGTGAAACTATAGGTTTGCAACTCTATCTTCACAGTAAATCTGTTTAGGATTTATGGTGATCTGTGTACAGTTATTTTTATCCTTTACTGATAAACAAATTTGCATCCATACTGCAGATATAATCTCATTTGACACAACTTTAATTGCCATGGCTCAGTGCTGTGGAATTATGTGATTTGTAGTTTGTTGTGGCACCACAGCCCTCTAACAGAGGAAGCTAAATGTCTCATGAAACTAACATTCACAGAATTGCTAGCAATGAGGCATGGCAGTTAAAGTGGTGTCAAACTGGATTTTTCTGAAGTGTGAATGCAGTCTCTGTTGCATTTATAGGGTTGGTTGTTTTGTTTTTATTTTATTATCTGTTACATTTGGAGTCAGTTCTACATTAGTTTTGTTGCCTTGCTTATTCCATAGGATGGAGCCATGACTGTTAAAAGTAGTATTAAATATCTTTGTAGTGCAGGTACACTTTTGGTAGTATATTAAAATCATTATACCTCCATAGAGAACCATGCATGACTCTGAGACATCTCCATGTCATGAATACAGGGATGCTGACTGAGGAATCTGTATTCATTCTGCAGTCCCTAGTAAAGTTAGGACTTAATTTTTATTTTACTTGTATTAAAAAAACCAAAAAACAAAAAACTTGGTTGCATCCAAAAATACTGTTTTGTACTTGCATTGCATCACTAAAACGTTGTCTGCTATTCAGATTACAGCTATCCAAATTTGGATGACAGCAAGTGATCACTGTCCAGACTGGGTTCCCTCACATTTACTTTTGACTAAGACCCAAAACAGAAGGACTGAAAAATGTGGTTTCTAGCTGCATTCAGGGCAAAGTAGAGGGAAACTGTGCCGGATGTGCATCTTCCCCAAAGAACTGAGCCAAAAAGGAGCAGTAAAATACTGCTGTTTTTGCCGGCCTGGTTCAAAACCATGGCTGTGGCCTGGAACAGGGCTGGGCGCATGTGGTTGCCATGGCACGGCCATGGACTACATTTTTTTGGCCCATCTGTTTCAGGCCTAAGAAAAACAAATAGATAAATGTGGATCCCTGTATCAAAAGTACATTTTGGTCCGATATTAGCTTAACTCAAACTTGTACACATAAGTTTACCTTTCTTCCTTCTTGTTTAAACTGGGATACTACATGCACTATGTTCCATTAAAATCAATTACGTTTTTAATATTGTCTCTTTGAGTGTTGGGAGGAGGAATACATCTTTCTATTAACCAACAGTTTTTGTTTCCTGTCTCCTTCTAAATGAATACAGCTAATATAGCATCACTTTTAAGGGGTTTCTCTCTCTCTCTCTCTTGCTAAATAGCCTCTGAATTTAGAACCTGTGATTAAGATATGGAATGTTATGAAACTCTTCAAATGTAGTCATCATTTTCTCTTGATTTTGATTACAGTTTTTAAGTGTTCTTCATGTAACAAGAAAAGTCTGTCAGTGCTAGACTTTGTTGATTTGGCCAAAAGTAGGAATCCATGGATCATTCACAAACAATTATTCTTTCCTGCAATTCTTGCATTACAGTTTAACATTATCTCTTCAGAACTACATTTCACTCATGGTGCTTTCTTTATGGATCACAGTAAGAATAACTATGTCTTGGCAAACTTCTTGTAAAAAGAGTAAGGTGTGGCTATTGTCAGGATAATATGTGGCAGCGGAGTTCCTGCATGGCAGGGTGTTGGACTGGATGGCCCTTGTGGTCTCTTCCAACTCTGATTCTATGATGGCAGCAATAGTGATGTTAATAATATTTGGTCTTCTGTATCTAATATTAGACAGAAAGTTAGTTATACAATTACTACCCCCTTTATCCTTGCATCCTGCATCCACAGAGTCAACTACCCATGGCTTGAAAACATTAACAAACATTCCAAAAGGGAAACCTTGATTTTGTTATTTTATATAAGGCACACCATTTTACTGTGACATTGAATATAATGGGACTTGAGTATCCATAAATTATGGTATCCACAGGGAGTTCTGGAACCACACTCCAGTGGATAACAAGGGTCAACTGTATAGCGAACAAATGAAATTAATTTTCAGCTGTTATAACTACACAGAAAACTAACCATTTTATTAATACTTTAAGTGCTAATATTTTAAAAAACACTTTATTAAGATTAGCTGTGCTATTTAAGGTTCTGGGACTTTTACAATAGCATAGGATGGAATAGGGTGCCATGCTTCTTACCTCTGTTTTTGAGGGTGGTTCCTTCAGGACAGAAAAGTGAATATAAATGAGAGAAATATATGAAATTCATATATCATACTTTGTATGTGCTCTCTGGGATTGAATCAGCATGTATCTGCCACCAGTAACTATATGAAGTATGCGTTTTCACACATTTCTTTCACATACACTAGAATGAATAATTTTGCCATGTTTTTCATTACTGCAAACTAGTCCATGAGAACTGTGCAGCTTTCAAGGATTATTCACAGATTGGAACTTATTTTGTACAGAGAAGTGCATAGCTTATTAAGACTTCCATACCTGGCAGAATCACTGCTAAATTGTTCCTCAGATGTCCCTCAAATGTGGAGGTAGTGCACATGTATAAATTCCTGGTATGCTTCCTCAATCGTCATTGAACTGCCACTCCCTCTAGTATCTCTCGTTGCTCCCTCTAGCATCCCTGAATTGTTCCAGGGGAGCAGAAGTCCTCTGAATGCAAAGTTTCCATTCATAGGAAATCCACTCCCCTGGAGTGATTCAGGGATGCTAGAGGGAGTGACGATTCCATGATGATTGAGAAAGCATGCCAGGCATTCATACATGCACACTTCCTCCATGTTTGAGGGATGTTTGATGCACGAGTTACCAGCGATTCTGCCAGGTGTGGAATTATTCTATATTTTCATAAAATAAAACTGTGCAGATAACAGCATTTTTTTCCAGATTTTTTTTACTGCAAAAAAATTCTGTTTTCTCTGCATAAGCCATTTTCTGGGCAACCTTACTCCCCCCCTCCTTCTCTGTCTCTCCCTCTGTGTAAAAAACTGGTCCTGAATTGGGATTATCATACACTAAATTGCCACCAAATCGCTAGCCGTCATCAGCCCAGGTCCAAGCTGCACACTGCCAGTGCTTTTTAGAAGTCGGAAAGCTTTCCAACTTCTAAAAAGTGCTGGTGGAGCACGGCTGGGACCTGGGCTGATGGCAGCCAGTGATTTGGCGGTGATTTATTGTGTGATAATCCCCACCTTCCTCCCGCATCTCTGCTGAAGCCCAGAAAGCTGGAACCAATTTAAGACACCAAGTGATAACCTCTTATGTTTAGCCTGGAAAAGAGACAGTTAAGAGGTGATATGATAGCCCTATTTAAATATTTGAAGGGATGTCATATTAAGGATGAAGCAAACTTGTTTTCTGCTGGTCCCGAGAATAGGACCTAAAACAATGGATTCAAACTAAAGGAAAAAGATTCCATCCAAACATTAGGAGGAACTTCCAGACAGTAAGAACTGTTCCGACAATGGAACACACTCCCTCGGAGAGTGATGGAGTCTCCTTCTTTAGAGGTCTTTAAACAGAGGCTGAATGGCCATCTGTCAGGGGTGTTTTGATTGTGAGTTCCTGCATGGCAGGGGGTTGGGTTTGGATGGCCCTTGTGGTCTTTTCCAACTCTATAATTCTATGATTCTATGATCATATACTTTATAGATGTGATATTTCAGTTAGAAGCCAGAAAGGCTTGTGAAATGACTGAATCAATTTAGATGCAAGCAACACAAACACTGATTGCTAAGAGCACTATCCAGTTTGATTGGAATTACTGCGCCTGTACTAGACTCTAAATATGTGAGGAAACCATCCTAAAGTCTATAGTACTTCAGCAACAGCCAGTGGCAATTTAATCTGCAAAATGCTGACACCTGCTTTACAGTACAGTCATCCTGTTTCCATGGATTCTGCATCCATGTATTCAGTCATCCATGGCTTGAAAATATTTCCTCCCAGAAAAATATTCCAAAAGTCAACCCTTGATTCCCCCCCCCATTTTATATAATGGACACCATTCTACTATGTTTTTAGTAATAAGATTTGGGAGTCCAGGGATTTTGGTTTCTGGGGTGGGGTGGGGAGGCCAGGTCAGGTCAGAGGGGGTCATGGCTGCAAACTACAGAAGATATCAAGAGTCCATTGTATATTGAGGGGAAGATAACTTACTTTTCAGTGTCTGGAGGTGATATTATGACAATTAGTGCCATGTAAATCCATTATAACTCTCAGTTAGATGTTTTAGGTATGAACTCGGATAATGTATGAATCCATGTAATCTAATCATCTATTTCCATGATGGCAACTGTGATATATTCTGCCTCAGCTTGTCTCTATGGACCCAAAGGCCGACATTCACCTTACCAACATATTGCTATCTGGTGACCACTTGTGATTTCAAGTTCTAGTTTCCCAGGTCTTTTGGACTTAAGCAGCCACAATATAAGAGCTGTACCATCAGCAATTTTATCTGGGGGCTTCTGGCAGCTAAAATTAAAAACATCTGAAGAACCAAAGATTTGAGAACCACTGAAACCTTTCTGTGACCACTGTTTTGCTGCCCTGTGCATATGAATGCTTACGAAGCATATGCAGAGTTTATCACAATAATGTTCAATATTTGTGTTTTTGAGATTTTTCATCCTTTTTCTTAATGACCAACTTTTGTCGGTAATAAATATATAACAAAGTCACATTTCTAAAGCCAATGAAATGTATGCCAGGGAACTTAATTTATTGGTTTAATGAATAAATTGAAAATTTCCAGTTACTTTTAAAAGTTACTTCTTCAGGACATTTTCAGATGAATTTCAACTTTGTTTCATCAGAATGTCAATTCTGCTAAGAATTTGCTTTCAAAAAAAGAAATGGCAATTGAAAAATATCTAGCTGTACAAGAAATAAGTAATTACTTTTTCAACACTGCAGTGAATATCAGTAACAGGTTACTTTTCAAGTGCTGAAAACAACTAACAAATGCTTTCCAATAGTCTGTTGTGTCTTTGAAACATGTTCTGATGATATTTTTGAATTATCTTTTCCTCCAAAAAATAACTTACTATACAAACTTCTGGAATGTTCTAATTGTTAACATAGATCTATAACTTTTAATGTAATTCTGTCCCTTTTTTAAATTCCTTCTTCAGGTAGCCAAGGGCAGTTCCCACTCACACAGAATGTTACAGTTATTGAAGGTGAAACAGCAACTTTGACCTGTAGGGTTGATCAAAATGATAACACCTCCCTCCAGTGGTCAAATCCTGCTCAACAGACCTTATACTTCGATGACAAGAAAGGTGAATATGCTTGCATTTTTCAGTAATTTAAGCAATATATGATATATGAACTGTTTAAACTGCTAAACTACTGTCATTTAATATATTCTATATGTTATTTCCTTGTTTTAAATCCATCCAACTTGTTGTTTGAACTTTTTTGTTAAATATAAAATAGTAATTATTTTGAAGCCCATATATAATGCTTTCTGTCTTTCCTTCTCATACTCTCTCACTTCAGGAGATGTTTTACTTTTTTATGTTTTAATATGCTTCTTGGTTTGTATTTAAGAGAGACTGTATATTTATATTATCCCCCAAGTTTGTTCCCTCAAGGTATCGTTATGAGTTATATTCAGTGGAAAGAGGAGGATGGTCAGAAGTAGTGCTGACATTATCAGACAAGAAAAAGTTTACAGGAGTGTAAAGATGGCACTGATATGAAAGTTCCTTTTGATCTGATTGCTACTGTTTGTCCCCTTCGAACTCATCCCAGTTGTCAATGCTCACTTGTTTTGGAGGCCAGAGGGAAAGCAGGCTCTCAGGAGAAATACTTTGGCTAGAAAAAAGTGGACAGATCCAAAGATCTGGTTCTAAAGGCCATCTTTCCTCTTCTGGCACTATGGGAGGGTTGCTGCAGAACAATGAAACACAGGGTTGGTAGCTTCTCCCAAGGGACCTCTTGGTTGATTTTCAGAGTGCATTTGGCACTCTGGTAGAGCATGGGGATACTAGGGCTCTATGGCATACCTTTCTGGCAGCAGGTGGTGGTTCTGTACGTGGGAAGCTTTCATTCTGGTAACCAAGAACACCCAAGGGCAAAGCCAGGGAAAAAAGAAAGTCTGAGCCATAGTCATATCCAGGGATCCTTCCAGAGGAGTAAAACAGGCATGCACAGAAATGAAAGAGTATGTTAAAAACTGGTCGAGAATATTGGTCTGGAAGTGGTTAACCAGAATGTCTGTTTGGGAGACTTAGATCCCGAAAGGCACTGCAGAAATAATCCAGTTTGAGACTGCTTTAACTGCCCTGGCTCAATGCTAGGGAATTCTGGGAAATATAGCTTTGTGAGACATTTAGCCCTCTTTGTCAGAGGGCTCTGGTGCCATAATAAACTACAATCCCAGGATTCCTTAGCACTGAGCCAGGGCAGTTAAAGCATACAACTGAGCATGAAAGTCAGAATCATACAAGCCACTGCATTTCCTATTATCATGTTTGGAGGGAAGAGCTGGACAGTTAAGAAAGTGGATAGGAAGAAAACCAGTTTATTCAAAATGTGGTGCTGGAGAAGACCCAGACAAATGGGTCCTAGAACATATAAAAACAGAAATCTGTCTGGAAGCCAAGATGACTTCTATTTTAGAATCTTTTCTAGTTCTTTCATAGCTGCCCCCTCCATTCTTAGTCTGCTTATGATTTTCTGACTGCAGTTCCTGCTCTGATCAATGCTTGATCCTGGGTATGAGAACTCCTTTACTATTTCCTCATTGTCTAGGTTGAATTTATGTAAGTTATCTGTGGCCATTATCTTTGTTTTCTTTATGGTCAACAATAAGCCTGCCTTTGCACTTTATTCCTGATTTACCACTCATCTCCTTGCTTGCTGGCAATATGGAAATAGTCCTATTGAGGAGTGTTGAGCTGGTTGCTTTTATAAGGTGATTTTTTGTGGGCTAGAATTGGAGATAGTTATGTGATACACATATGTCTTCTGAAGCAAGATCTTGGCCATTTTTACATGAGTACATCCAGTTATGAGAATGATTAACAGTAAAAAAAATGTCAGCAGCATGGGATCAGAGGAAGTATGTTTAAGCAATTTATGTTCTGTCTGAGAGAGAAGGAAACCTAAGAGGAGATATGAAGGAATTCAACAAAGTATTGTCTAGGTCAATATTATGTTCACTAGGTCCAAAACACACTACAAAAATTATCCAGTTTGAGATTGCTTTAACTGCTCAGTGCTAGAAAATCCTGAGAATTTTAGTTTATTGTGGCACCAGAGCACTCTTACAGAATTCCTTAGTACTAAGCCAGGGCAGTTAAAGCAGCCTCAGAGTGGGTTATTTATGCTGTGTGTTTTGGACCAATGTCAGAAACAGTCACACATTCAACATGGTTGGCTATGGGAAAGCCCACCAATATGATATAGGTACAACAGTAAACTCACATTTCTCCAGAAAGTAATATGTGGAAACGCTCCACTTTTGATACTGGACATATTACTGTATAAAGTCATTCATATATTTTGTTGATATCTCCTTCAACTTAGATGTACATGAGGATTAAAACTGGTCTAACTGATTGTTAAGAGGTGGTTCTTTCTGGTGTAGTCTTGATGAGAGAGTTCATCTGGCTATTATACTTTCATGATGCTGAAAGTATTTATTGTGCTGAGATGGACTCCAGTATGCTCCGTAAAGTAACAAATGTAAAATTGGGGGGGAGGGGGACTGAATAGTCATAAACACTTCTCATCATCTGCTCACAGATGATGTTCTTTAGAAGCTGCAGATGAAGGGGTAGCAGACATTGAGATCCAGCTGCATTTCACACTCTCTCTTTCTGTCAGCATCAAAAATATTTATAAAATTGTAAAAAAGAAAGAAAGAAAGAAAGATTATACCTTTTTCTATTCTGTATGTGTTTTCTGTTCAAAACAATAAAACTGACAAGGATTGTCTGGGCTTTTTTAAAAAAATGTATATTGAAAGTTTAGATTGCTTTAAAACTATTTTCTCTGAAAACAAAAGAGATAAACTTTAAAGAAGAGAAGATGGGGAAGTATGCATTATGATTAGTCTGTGAACAGTCTAATGGTGATTATTCTTACTATATCAACACTGTGTCTGAAGAAGATATTCAGTTACTAACAAAAAAATGTTGCTTTTCTTAATTTATTGACACTAGCAGAAATGGTGACAATGACTAGAGGAGAATTAAATTCATGACCTTCAATATCATGGCATGAAATTGAAATGCCCCAAACAAATTTTTCATTTAGCTACAATCCATTCAATACAATTTGTAAAGTGCAAGAAGAAAAAAAGGAAGCCAGTAAAAACTGAAGATGAAAACTATCACTCAATATTATATGAAAAGTTAGCTTTGTAAATAGGAGATATGGCTTTCTCTCTACAATAAAGGCCATTTTCAAATACAATTGCAATATCTCCCGAAACATCTTTTCATTTCTGTTTTGTTCTGAATCAACAGTTATTTTTATGGCCCTTTCTTTTAGTGATATTATAGAAATAATCATATTTAAATACTACTTGTACTCTGATTATGTGCAAGGATATAGAAAAGAAGTCTTCTTTATGTATTTTTTTAAAGAGTATCTTGTAAAAAGAATTAATTAGGATAATGAACTTATTTTAATTTAACTATATTTTATGTGATTTTATATATAGATGTTTTAATTGTTTGAATTTTATAGTACAGTAATTTTAAAGGTTTTATCTGTGAGCCGCCTTGGGTCCCTCTGGGGAAAAAGGCGGGATATAAATGAAACAAACAAACAAACAAACAAACTCTACTTCATTATCCTATAAGATCCAAACATTGGTACATTTATTGGGTCAACTAAAATACCCAATTACATATTGCAAGCTTTCGAAGTCACACTGGTTTCTTCATCAGGCAAACAGGAGAGAAAAAACTGAAGATGTTCGTCCTAGGTCTGCATTTTCTGTTTCTGGTTCAGATGGTATGGAGGGCTATCTGCAGCCTGGCACCTCCCCCTTTGGCCATGCAGTCCTCAGTAGGATTTGCTATATGGCCAACATGGCCACCCCTAGATGTTTTTTCCCCTACTTTATTATGTTTCTCTCCAACTGATCGCATAATGAATGATTCAGATACTTAACTAAATTAATATCCCCTTTAATATATGGACCATCAAATCATTGAGGAAAAGATTATAAACTAGGAAAAGCATATTCACAAAATGGAGTTCAGGAAAGTGTTAATTTAAACATGGAGATTTTATATTATAAAAACTGATGAATAAAAATACATATTTGAATTCCAATAAATTAATAGAATTAATCCAGGTTATATAATTTATTCTTTCATCAGATCCAAATGAAAAATGAACATTTTGCAGAGAAAATGGCCAAGTAGGAGGTTGCATTATTTTCTGCTAAAGTGTGGGTGGTTTCACAAATTAAGTCTTCTACCTTTGCAGCAAGCTAAATTGAGAATGAAGTTGATGCATTGGAATGCAATGAGGTGAAGCAGTGATTTAGGTGAATGTGCCAACATTTGTCCTTTGTCTGATGTGCACATTAGTGATCGTAGCTTTAAAAAGAAGTATAAAATACAATAGTCATTTTTTCTTGTTCACCTCTCTCCAAATATCCTTATTTTACATCCACGTTTAAGCATATTTGAGTATTTCTCTGAAACTGTGCATAAATTTGTTGCTTGCTTCCATTGCTTTGGATATTGCTTTCAGAACTTTTACAACACTAGCTGCTGAATTAGTTGCTACTGACTGCCTTTGTCTGCATGAACTCTAGTAAACTTAATTTGGGCCCAATGTTTGTAGGGGAGCAATGTTTAGTAAGTAATGAGATGCTGCAGAATCAAAACAATAATATATATTGCTTGAAGGAAATCTAAATAATATTAAAATAAGTAAAGGGAATAAGAAAAGCAGAAACAGAGAAAACTATTTTTAAAAATGTTTAAAAGGAAGGAGTGCAAAATATGAAAATATCAGTAAGGAATAATGTCCAATATTGGACATCAGAATTTGACTTTTTGACAAACTAATCTAAACTAAAATACAACCCAGAAGATAATGGGCAGCATCTTTCTCATAGCCATATGTCTGATTCATTCAATTGTAATTCGCTTTTCCTGTTGTTGCAGATCAGAAATCTCTTCCACCCAGCCACATAACAAACAAAATTTCCCCTGGTCCAAAAATCTACCTTTAAGCAGTGTGGCCTCCTCCCTGCTTCACAGCTAATTTCATGTTGTTGTAGAGCAGATCTTTGTGTGTAAGCAAAACATCCAGCTTTTACTCTAGCTCAGTGGTTTCCAACCCTTTGTTTTCCAGTTGATATGGACTTCAGCTCCCATAATTCTTGGCTGTTGGCCAAGTTGGCTTGGACTTCTTGGACCTGAAGTCTAAAACAAATGGAGGACCAAAGGTTGGGAACAATTGTTGTAGCTGTGCATAGCTGTTACAGATTGCCAAAATAAAGCTGCTTCAGGTCTCTTTGGAGGTATGCTGTTTAAATGATGCATGAGTCCTAAGACTCCGGAGGTCGCACCAAAGCCACACTCCATTCCTAAGCACTGGAGTCCAGCTTTGGTGCAGCTTCCAGATTCTTAGGATGCATGCATAATTTAAACAGCATACCTCCAAAGAGACCCGAAGCAGCTTTATTTTGGCAGTCTGTAACAGGCCTAAGTCCTCAAAGTACTCTTTATTCACAGTGCTATTATACAAAACTAGATCTCTAAAACTCCAAACCATACCAATCCAACTCCTACTACAAACCCACAAGCTATCCCTTGCAACCCCTGGGTTTATATAGTCTCCAGACCATGTGGTCTCTCAAACCCAGTGAGTTCAGGTGTGTAGCCATGTCATGTGTCTCCTGTGCAATCTAGACACATGGTTTCATCATCCATGGCTACATGCACTTGGACATTGCAGTGTCCTTGAGCCAATGAGCTTCAGCTGTGCTGATCAGCCTTGCCACTCTGCTGAATGCTCATGGCCAAACACACACACATCAAGCATTTCCCTGTGTGCTGTGTTTTAACCCTTCAAATCCCTGACAGTAACACAATAAAATGTGGAAAAGTAAAGGGGGAATATATACTTCTGAAGTGCATTGTAGACAGTAGTATTCAAGTTAGACCTTTGTATATCAAGCAAATCTTCACACAGACATTTCTGGTCTACAATTGTGATTGGTAGATCTCATGTCAGTGACTTTCATGCTAGGCAGTGAATCTACTCTGGGCTTTAGACAAATTTTTAAATGAGTTAGCCAAGGTATGGAATCAGTTTTGGGGACAGAGCTGAATTCCCTAGATACTTCCTGTAAAGTTCAGGCAGAAGGTTGAGGGTTTTCTACATGGCCCAAAAGAAATGGCCTCACCCCATTTAAGAAATCACATGTTCAGGTGACACATTTGGCCAAAACAGGAGGAAAATGGACCCAAACTGTGCTCCAGTGATTAACAACAGAGCAAAATAAATCCCAGTTTCCTCTAGTTTAAGATGGAAAGAGCAAACTAGTGGACTGGCAAACAGACTATATGCCAATGGCCACCAGGACCATTGCTGACTATAATTTTTTGTTGTTGTTGTGACCCATCCACAAATTGATCACACAAGTCAATAGACTTGTCAGATTACCAACAATAAAATGGATTTAATAAAAACATCAACAAACTGCCTAGTCCCACAGGGGACTATGGGAGGAAGTGAGAGAAAGGGAGTATATACAGGGCAGGACATCATGGCTGGACAGGCACACGCTGTGCCTGTGCGACATTGGAAACATGTACTTACTGGCATGGGAAACACCGGTTGTGTGATCAGACAATTGCATGAGGTGGACAGTGGGTTGCCGGCTGGGTGGGAGAGGGCAGGAGATTAGCTCCTGCTGAAGGAATGCATTTTCAGTAAAACAGAAAAATAATAATGGCACAGTGCAGCTTGTAGCTGCAATAGCTCTGTTATTGCAGGCTCATCCGCATATCTAGAAGCAGTGGTGCAGCCTGTGGATGGGTTGTGTGCCCATTGTGGTCAGGGTGGTCAGTGACTTGTCCCTGCAAATCAGGAAACCCTGAGGGTAGGCCAGCTTTTCCTTCCATCTGCTCCTGGCCATAGTATGGATTTACTGCCTTCTTGAAACAGAAGGCACTGATTGACATTGTTGATCTTGCCATTTGGTAAAATGTGAGAATTTTGTGTGTGCGGCTTATAGCACAGGTTGCCATATTAATGGGGTTTATTTATTTCAGTGTTTCTTTTGATAGGTCACTATCTCTCTATGATAACATGATGGTGCATGTTTTGAGCCTTAGAGATAAGGCAGGATGACAAATTCATTATAAGGTGGACAAAATGAATTAGGATGAAATTATTTCCACATGAAAGAAACCTCTTTAGGAACAGCAAGTACGGTTGCCTCTCCTTTTTCACGGGGGATCAGATCTAAACCCCCTCATGAATAATAATAATAATATTGATGATGATGATGATGATGATGATGATGATGATGATGATGATGATGATGATGATTCTGCTTTTTTTTATAAAGGAATCAAAATGGATTCCAACAGTATAAATAAAACATCAAACAGAGTTTCACTTATATTCAAGCCCCATTGGCTTAAATATAAGCATGGGCAAGTGCTGTGGGCATGTACCCTATTCATCCCCCCTCTGTTCATTCATAAGCAAGGGGCATGAGTCTGAAGACCACGAAAATGGAGGGAGGACTGTAGGTTTTTTTCCCTTCCCAAATTAACATGCAAGTGGAATAACATGAGGCTTAAGCTTCATATTATTATTTTAACCTTTCTGATTTGAACTGGTCTGTATTAATTAATACTAAATCTGGATACAATCACATAACATGAACAAGAATAGGTCAGTATACACTTTGTTCTCTCTTTGAAGCAAGTTACACCTAAGAGCAACACTGAGATAAAGGCCTGTGTAGACTGTGTGGGCCATTTATAGAGCTTACATTCCATTTCACATTTTGATGTGTCGTTTCATTGCACGGTAATGTGGGCAGGGGGAGAGAATTGTGACCTAAATATTTATCATTATTCTGCAATATCATTGGTAGGGCTAATTACGTTTTTATAGCTCTTTCTGCAATTCAAGGGACATTGAGGTAAAACCACAGATTCAAATCTTCTCAGGAATAGCAATCATAATAATTTAAAAAATTGCCTCCTGCTTCTTTTAACAGCACGATGAAAAGTTTCCCTGTGTAGTTACTACAATACTGGTCTAAGAATGAAGGATGGGAGGTGAAAACAGTGAAACATTGCTCTTGTGAGTTGAACCATGGGGAATTTCTGGAAGATTTACAGCTGTATTGGCTCATTGCTTAATCAGAAGGCAGAGATACATTCTCAGTGTGTGTTCATCTCTCCTAATGAGAGAGACTATTAACCTACCCCAAATGATATATTTAAAGTATTTTCCCCAAAAATGGGTATGAACTTTTTGTATTCTATTTTATCTATTCATTTTACTTTTCTGCACATTCCTGTACTATTGAACTTCTGATGATGCAAAGGAATGTGGCTCCCATTAGCTGTAGATATTTATTTTTAATCATAGGAATATGCAGACATTTCTATAAGACAGAAATACCTCCTTATACATTTTCCTTTTCTATATTTGGAACACTTTCTATATTCCTGCCAAGATGTCAGCCTGAAGATGTGATGCCATGTTGTTATCCTCTTCTAACAATGGGCACTGAGAGGTCTACACAGAATTCTTCAACCCTTTAGAATATTGCAATAAAAATAATTAAAAAAAACACTCCATTATATTGAAAGAATTACTGTAGTAAAGGCATTATGTCAATGTAACAGGGACATGATGTATTTAATTGAATAATTTATATGCCACATTTGTATGATGGGGGGGGGAAGCAAAATACACTGAATCCTTCTTTTTCAGAATGTTCAGATAGTATTCTGTCTTAAGACAGTTCCAAAAAACCTTTCTGATGACTCTTCCCCCAAAGATTCTGATGTCCACTCACTGAAATACTCTCTACTGCTGCTATCACCTCCAACTCATTTGAATATTTCTTTGATTTCAATCTCTTTTTAAGGTTTGGAAAAAGGAAATAGTAAGTAGCAAGAGCTGGTGATTAGGGCTGTCTATGTACTCAAATCTCAGATTCTTCAAAATATTTGTCATCTTGCCAGTGCTGTAAGCAGGTGCATTGTCCTACAAAAAGAAAACACCTTTTTACAGCTTTCTTCACTGTTTTTCCATCAATGCCTTCTTTAAGATAGAAGTAGTATCCTGCATTAACTGTTTAGTTTTTCTGATGATAATTTGTTGTTGTTGTTGTTAATCGTCTTTAAGTCAATTTTGACCTACAGTATGTGGATAAGAAATCCCCAAGATGACCTGTCATCCACTGTTCTGCTTAGTTCCTGCAAATAGTGTCACCTGAGTATCATAGGTTGTTGATATTCTTACTATCTTAATTTGCTTCCTGCTTTCTTCACTGTCAAGCTCTCACAAGGAATACAATGGCTTGAATGATTCTAACTTTAGTGTTCAGCTGTATATCTTTGCACTTTAGGATTTTTGTCTACTGTATATACTTGTGTATTAGTCTATTAGGTCAAAAAATTGACCCAAAAATTTAAGTCAACTTATCCATGGGTCAATGTAGGTACTATACTTTAACTCTCATTTAAAGAAGGAACCATCCCGTGGTGAAAGGCAAGAGTGTCATCTTCCCTGGAATCACTGAACCCTCTCTATTTTCTCATACATCCAGCCTTCAGTATGAGCACAAATAATTATGCCTGCTGGAATTTTGTTAGTTCTTTGGCATTCTTTCCCTTTGCCTCATCCTTTACATCGTTTGTTAGATCCTGCTAAGTTTTACCCTCAACTTATCCACGGATCATATCAAAATCCATAATTTTGGTCCCAAAACCTGTCCTTGACTTATACATGAGTGTAACGACATGTAACAACAACACTCCTTCCTTATGGCAGTCCTATGGGGTTTTCTAATCCCACCCCGCTGCCACCAATTTATGTAATGAACCCCCTCTCTTATGTGGCAGTCTCTTGTGACTTTTATTATCTCATCGCTGCCACCAAATATGTAACAACTCCTTATGCTCTATCACCAAATACAATTGATGACAGCACCCTGTTTGAAACTCAAGTTCACAGTATTATATAATATAGTAGCGCGGATATAATATATATGCCAGACAAGCCTTTAGATAAAACAAAATATGAACTTTATTAAACAAAGGGTTTGAACAGATATTATTTGAACTGAATGGTGTTAAACAGCTGTTAGTTCAGGCACGTGTTACTTCTTAGTGGTTACTTTATTACAACAGTTAAACTTGCTACAGAGTATTACTATTACTAGATGTTAATGACACTGAAACTGTCCTTCCTGCCTACTTTTCTAAGCTTAGACACCACAGTATTGCCACTCAGGCTTACTATAATAACTCCCTCAATTAGAGTCCCTAACTGGTTAAAAGTCCCTCACTCTAGACTATAACCAAGTTCCCCTCCGGAGTCAACCCTTCCTCTAACTGTCCCCGTCTGGACCTATCAGTTCCCTATCTGACTTTTCCCTCAGGAACTTCTGTAACCGAAACCCCTCTTTAGGAGTCTGACTACACTGAGTCTCTCATTTCTAGACTCTCAAACCAATACAGTCCTTCACTGAACCTATCAGACCCTTTCTTGGTCTGTTATCAACACCCCCTCTAACAAACTGCTGTTCCCTCAGGAACTATCGGAACACAGTCCTCTCTTGGACTCTACTGTTCCCTCAACTGAACACCAGCCTCATCCCTCAACATTCTAAACCCTGACTCCCAACTGTCAATATTACAACTGCCAAAACCAACAAACGCATGGAATGTTCAAAGGTCCCAGCCCACATTCTATTGGTTGGACCTCAGCTGCCTTCTGATTGGTCAGCTGGGTGTTCTCTGCGTCACAATGAGGTTGACTTATAGTTGAGTATATACATTAGTTCTTTAATAACTGGCTTTATCATTCCTAATCTTCTTCTGATTTCTTGACTGCAGTCTCCATTCTGATCAATGTTTGATCCAAAGGATAGGAAATCTTTAACTATTTCAATTTCCTCATTACCTAGGTTGAATTTATGTAAATCCTCCATGGCCATTATTTTTGTTTTCTTTAAAGTTAACATTAGGCCTGCCTTTGCACTTTCTTCTTTGTCTTCCTTTAGCGATTGTTCCAAGTTTTCTGCTAGTAGTATTATCTGCATACCTTAGGTTGTTGATATTCCTTCTTCCTATCTTCACTCCTTCTGTGTCCAAGCCTGCTTTTTGTATTATATTTTCTGCATACAAGTTGAATAGATAGGGTGAAAGAATGTAGCCTTGCCTGACCCCTTTGCCAATTGGGAACAATTCTGTTTCTTTTATTCTGTTCTTACAGTAGCCACTTGTCCTAGTGGCACAGTGATTAAATGCCTGTACTGCAGCCACTCACTCACAAACCATAAGGTTGCAAGTTCAATAACAGCAAAAGGGCTCAAACTCAACGCAGGGTTGCATCCTTTGGAGGTTGCTAAAATGAGTACCCAGATTGTTGGGGGCAATTAGCTTACACTTTGTAAACTGCTTAGGGAGTGCTTAAGTGCACTGATAAGCGGTATAGAAATGTACTTGCTAAGTACAGTAGATCACTCAAAATATCCACTCAAATTCATTTCTGGTCAGCATTCAAACATTTTGGCACCCACCTGGCTGACAACTTCTGCATAACCAACTGCTGATAAATTAGAAACTCATTGCATTTCTGTGATATCTCAGCAACTGCTTTCGCTCAGATACAGCAATCTACCAAAATCAGTTCACGAACATGCTCCACAATTTCAGATGTTGACTCTCTTGAAGACCTCCCAAACCTTGATGCATCTTCAGCTTCAAAATCTGCATGCTGAAAGTTGGCACACCGCTTCTTCACAGTTGAGTTTGACAGGCATTTGACACTTGATGTTTGCATCATATACTCATGGATTTCCTTTGGGCTTTTCTTCTGCAGGAACAGGAAGTTCATGACAGCCTGGAGTTCATCACTTCAAAACTCTACATTTTTTGTTAACATGGTTGTATCAACAATGTGAAAGAAATTAGAAATTAGAGCTACAATCCTGCAAATTGGCAGTTTAAGACACAAAACAACACTCTTTCAAGCTACAGTGACAAAATTACACTCAGATTTTGGGAAATGGGTTAGGCTCAGAACTTTTCAGCATCCCATCATATGTTACAGGAACATTATAAATTCTATCAAATAATTTACATATCATTCTTTATATCTATGGTAGGAGAATAAAAAAATAAAGAAGCAGAATGAGATAATTGCTCATGTGAAATTCCATAATGTTTCTGGCTGCCATTCTCTCCACTCTTTATGTTAACTGGTTATGATTTTAAAAGGTAAATTCCATTTCATCAGTGCCTAGAATATATATCTATATATCTATATCTATACACACACACACAGAGAGAGAGAGAGAGAGAGAGAGAGAGAGAGAGAAAGAGAGAGCAGGCAATTGTCTTAAATTAGTAATAATTAAAATGATAAAAACATTATACAGGAAACAATGATTGGAGTAAAAAGTAACTTATTCATATATATATGGGGAGTTATGTTTGAGGCTTCTGTATGTATCAACTACTAAATTCTTTTTCCTGGCCTTATTGTTGTTAGCTGCCCCCAAGTCAGTTCTGACTCATGGCGACCCTGTGAATGAGACATCTCCAGAAATCCCTATCCCCCACTGCCTTGTTCAGATTCTGCAAGCCCTTGCCAATAACCCCTCAGTTCAGGGCTGGCTCACCCATGTAGGCCACCTAGGCAGCTGCCTAGGGTGGTAAACGTTTAGGGGCAGCACTGGGAAGGGAGGCTGAGAGAGAGCACGCGCACAGCCAGGCAATCCCGGGGGCGCCACTCACTCTCCTGCTTTTTGCTATCTGCAGAGAGCAAAAAACAGGAGAGCCAACAGGAGAGCAAAGGGTGCCTGGCTGTGGGTGCACACGTCTGGCGCCCTTTGCTCTCCCCTGGGTCTCCTGCCTTTTGCTTTCCACGGAGAGCAAAAAGCAGGAGAGCCAGCAAGAGAGCAAAAGGCGTCCTTAGCCCTCCCCTGGGTTTCCTGCCTTTTACTCTCCACAGAGAGCAAGGCGCAGGAGAGCCAGCAAGGGAACAAAGGGCGCTCTTCAGCCTCCCTTGAGTCTCCTGCCTTTTGCTCTCCACGGAGAGCAAGACACAGGAGAGCCAGCAAGAGAGAAAATGGTACCCTTCGCCCTCCCTTGGGTCTCCTGCCTTTGCTCTCCACAGAGAGCAAGACACAGGAGATCCAGCAAGGGAGCGAAGGATGCCCTTCACTCTCTCCTGGGTCTCCTGCCTTTTGCTCTCTGCGAAGAGCAAGAAGCAAGAGAGCTGCCAGGAGAGTGTAGGGTGCCTGGCTGTGCACACGTGCACCAAACACCCTTCGCTCTCCCCTGGGTCTCCTGCTTCTTGCTCTCAGGGGGCACCAAAATATTTCTCCCATAGGGTGGCAAAATACCTAGAGTCGGCCCTGCCTCAGTTGAGTCTATCCATCTGGTTTGTGTTCTTCCTCTCTTTCTTCTACCCTCTGCCTTTCCTAGTGTTATTGTTTCTTCTAGTGATCATTATGTGGCCAAAATACGATAATCTCAGCTTGATCATCGTTGCTTTCAAGGATCTATTGAAGAATCTATTTGTTTGTCTTCTTGGCTGCCCATGGTATCCTAGAACTTCATCGTACAGGCCCTGGAATGGGCCTGTTGCGTGCCGAAAAGGGGGCGTTCTGGGAACGGGATGGGTCCCAGAAAATATTTTACTGCACGGAGGAACGCCGCAGCTGCCGCCGGGTGTTCCAATCGCGTCCCCAGTCCGTTCCAGGGGACGTGATTTGGGAGAACACTTTTGAACAGTTCTCCCAAATTGCGCCCCCTGGAGCAGAGTGGGGGCGCGATTGGAACGCCCGGCGACAGCTGCGGCGTTCCTCCGTGCAGTAAAATGATTTCTGGGACCCATCCCGTTCCCAGAACACCCCCTTTTCGGCTCACAATGGGCCTGTTCCAGGGCCCGTGCGATGAAGTTCCTAAGTATTCTTCTCCAGCACCACATTTCAAATGAGTTGACTTTCTTTCTGTCTGCTTCCTTCACTGTCCAATTCTCGCATCCGTACATGGTGATGTGTGATACAGTGGCCTGAATAATTCTGACTTTAGTGCTCAGTTGCATGTCTTTGCTCTTCAGTATCCTGTCCAGTTCTTTCATAACTGCCCTTCCCATTCCTAGTCTTCTTCTTATTTCCTGACTGGCGTCTCCAATCTGGTCAATATTTGATGCTAGATATGGGAATTCTTTAACTGTATCAATATCCTCGTTGTCTAGATTGAATTTTTGTATTTTTTCTGTGGTCATTATTTTTGTTTTCTTTATGTTCAGCATCAGACCTGCCTTTGCACTTTCATCTTTGACCCACCTTATTAAACTGTTCCAGTTCCTGAATGTCTTCAGCTAATATTATCATGTCATTCACATATTTTAGGTCATTACTGTTGCTTCCTCCTATCTTGATTCCTCCTTTTTCTGATTCTAATTCTGCTTTTCTTATGATGTTTTCAGCATATAAATTAAACAAGTAAGGTGATAGGATGCAGCCTTGCCTAACCCCTTTGCCTATTGGGAACCACTCTGTTTCCCCAAATTTTGTTCTGATGGTGACCTTAGATTCCTCATCAGGACTATCAGATGTAGTGGCGTGCTCATGTCTTTGAGTGCATTCCATAGTTTTTCATAATCTATATAATCAAATGCTTTGCTATAGACTATAAAATACATGCAGATTCTTTTTTTTAATTCTTTGGTGTGCTCCATTAGCCATCACATGTTTGCAATGTGGTCCCTAATGCCCCTTCCTTTTCTGAATCCTGCTTTCGCCTCTGGAATTTCTCTCTCCATGTAAAGTTGGAGTCTATGCTGCAGAATTTTGAGCATTATTTTGCTTGCATGTGAGATTAGTGCTATTGTCCTATAGTTGCTGCAGTCTTTTGTATCTCCTTTCTTGTGGATTTGTATGCATATTGAGTGTTTCCAGTCTGTTGGCTACCACTTTATTTCCATATTTGTTGGCATATTTCAGTTAGCACTAAAATTGCATTTCTGTATAGGCACTGTAGCAGTTCAGTTGGGATATCATCTGTTCCTGGTGATTTATTTCCCCCCCCATTTCTTTTATTGCAGATTTCACTTCACTTCTTACTCATATCCTAATAATATAATGAGTCTTCAGTTTTTTGTTTTTGTTTTTTGGTAAGGTGTGATATTAAGAACAGACAAAGGTCAAATCTGCACTGCAGAAATAATGCACTTTGACTTTAACTGCCATGACTCAGTGCTATGGAATTCTGAGTTTTGTAGATTGTTGTTGCACTGAAATTTTCCGACAAGAAGTTTCAGGGTGTTGAAAACAAAGATGATGTTATTGAAAATAGTGCAATATGTTTTGGCCTGGAAATAGCATATTTTAATGCTTTTCCTCAAGGGTAATTTAAAAATGGAAGAAGAAAGAAAGAAGAGAATGTTGCCAGAGTGGAGCCCTGTTTAATGAGAGAGATCAATTAAGAACAGAGCCTCAGAGGGAAAAGTGTCCTTTTTTGCATGGAAAAAAGTGGTGGAGCTACAACAGTGCATCCAATAGTGTTAGGCAGTTTTGCAGAAAGTACACATACTGACATGCATTCATACACGAATATGCATGTTCAATACAGAACTTTAAAAATTTGCAACTAGAGAAATACTTTTTTATTTGCTTTTTGTTTTTGAGTGATACAAATTGAGTGTGAATTTACATCAAGCCAAACTGTTCAGGGTGGTGAGAATTCATGGCAGTTTGGACTTTTGTTTACCCCTAATTGTAAAATTATAATTCAGCCACCATCCTAAAAGAGTTTATCTGTAGGTTTAATTGGGCACAGATAAAGAGTTTTCTCTATCACACAATGTTCTTACCTGCAGTTGGATAAACTGTATGTCATTCACATATACCCCTTTAGCAACTCCTAATGATTACCATTAAATTTTGTATTCACTCTTTTATTTATTTTACATTTCACATACTTTACTCGATTCCCTGGTGCATGCATAAATATTTGCTTACTGAGGCAGTATTCTGTGCACCTGAAGAAGTAGTCTGCAGTTCATAAACTATTATGCTGAAATAAATTGGTTAATCTAAAGGGTGCTACAAGACACCCATTTCTTGTTATGCTGAAAAGACTAATCTCATCAGTGACATTCCACCTAAAAACAATGTTGTGGTCCTCATATCTGTTTTTAAACAGAAGCTGAATGGCCATGTGTCAGGACTGGATGGCTCTTGAGGTCTCTTCTTACTCTGTGATTCTATGATTCTATATATTGCATTTGTGTGAGGGAAAGATGGAGAATTGGATAACAAAGTAACATATTGGACTATTTGTGGTGGAGGAGGTTCAAAATGGCTAGTTACAGAAGACAGGTTGCCTGTGAATCATGTTTCTTACCCCTAGCCTAAAATATAGTTAAGACTAAACTTAATTATAACAATATAACAACTTGCTGAATTTGAGACCGACTTGAATTTCATTAATTTCAATGGGTCTATTTTAATAAAGTCTGGATCCATTCTGTTATACTTTTATCAAATTGGCTTTTTGTTTAAACTACTATAAATACTCATCCATAAGTCAAGAAATTCATGCCCAAAAATTAACTCCAAAATCCCAGGTTTACTTATTTACGGGTCAGTATGGTAATGTGATAGCAGCTCTTTCGGATTTCCCCATGCAGTCAACAGAACACTTTATTTCTCTCTCGCACCAAACAGAAAGAGTCCTGATTGCTTTTAAACAAATGGAGTCCCTCTCCCAGCCACTGTCTGGGGTGTGGATGACAAACCAAAAGCTGAAATGCTGAAGCAAAAAGCCTCAATTAGAGTCTCTCTTGCCATATACATACATACACACTCTGAAGGAGCCTCCAGGTTTTACCCTCAACTTCTCCACAGATCATGGCTAAATCCATAATTTTGGATCCAAAACCTACCCTCGAATTATATGTGAAATCAATTTATACTCGAGTATCTATGGTAATTCCACCACGTTCATTGTTGGTAAAGCCCTGAAGCCCATGGCTGTGTTCAGCAATAACATGAAAGCATGATTGTTCAGCTGGGCTTTGGTTCATTTTAATGACGAACCAGCATTGTCTTTAGTATGATTTTTCCATGCATAAGGCCAGGTGCTTCTGAAGATGCTATGAATTCAGAGGTATGCCACATGAATGACTGGGAAATTATTAGAAATTAGTTCCTACCTTGAAGTACTATGACATATTGTCCTAAATGTCACTTATTATTTAATAGTTATCATAACACAACATTGACATGTTCTATTTAATTGATGAGTCATGCACAAGACCTAAGAGACTCTTCAAAGATTTAAACATTAAGATCCTTTTTCTGCAGAGCACTTCAGTACTGCATGTCAGTCCTTTTGTCTTGTGAGGTAATGACTTGAATCTTATTCAGAGAGTGTCATCCAGTGCATAATTATCTTTGCACTACTATTCAAAAACAGAATGTGGTTGATTTCGTTTAACTTGACAGTCATGTTTCTTTGGCTCAATAAATGTTATCAGACATTCTTTGGCTGTTCCTATTGCATCAGCTTTAATTAGTTTTTGATTGCTGTTAATTTCACAGCCTTTCTGTTTAATAAATTGCATCAAAATGCTTTAGTTTTTGTTGTATCAACTTTAATTAGTTTTGTGCATTGCTTACTTGATTTTACTTGGTTGTTGTTTTTTATGAGCACATTCCTCACCCTCCCCAACATCTTACTCCATAATATAACCACGATATATATTGTGTCAGTGATGAATGGAGCTAATTGAGTCCTTCTCCTATGGTAGCATTTCTATCCATACAGTGTTGGTTTTTCATACTTTAAATTTACTAGATAAGAATTATAGGGAATATAAGGGATAAGTATTTGATAGTTACTGATGTCTGTACTGGTCACATGGTCATTTTGAAGATTTTGTTGTAACAAATACTGGAAAATGCTAGCCCCAAGAAAAATATCACAGTCAGAGTAAAGTAACATCACTTTTTTAGGAATTAGTTCTGCAGCTGACACCCACCCTCTCTTCAAACACAGGGTATATGTGTTTTTAGCAACTTGAAAGCAGACAAATATTTGACAAATGATTTTTTTCCCTGTTGCCATGCTTCTGTAACACATGTATCTGCCCCTCTTTTCTTTCTTATACTGTAGTTTTATGCTTCAGTTAAACCAGGTGAGAAGCAGTAGAAACAGTAGGGAAACTTTAGAACAAGTCTCCTCAAATGGCCTGTCGAGGTCTCCTATCTCCTTTGAAAAAAGGAGAAGTATGCCATCACTGTCACTTTCAAGATGCCTGGAGAAAAAGCAATTGTTCTGAACATTTACCTTCTATAATGAATACACACATATCAAAAGATGCCTTTTCCATTGGAATCAGACACCACTAGGCATCTGAGCAACTTGTGAGGGTGGTTTGCAACAAAGCAGTTCCCTCAATTCTTAGATTTTTCCCCTCATGAACTGAATAGTGGAGAGGTAAGATTTAAATCTTTCTTCTTTCGTCAGGTAATTTTCCCCACTGGCAAACAGCTGAGAAGTATGGGGAGATAATGGGGAGGAGGGATGGTGTTTAAACCTCACTTTTTACCCTCCTCCCTGCATCCTGTTGAACTGATCAGAAAGGAAAATAGGCCATGATTGAAACAGTGGCCACAGTTTCTCTTCAGACAATGTAATTGTGGGACATAGCTACAATAACCCCTCTTCCAAAAAAAAACCTACATTTTTTACACTTGCAGCACCCCAAACCTGGTCATTTCTTGGCTAATAAAGAACAAGGAGATCATCAGAGAAGTGTCCAGCTATTTTCTTACAGCTGAACACATAGCAACAAGCATCCCTAAGGAGATACCTGTGGATGATGCCATGGTTCAATAGAGATTTTCTACCTCTGCAGTGACTTAAAAAGTGAGGTGTGATGGCTTACATTAGTGTTTCTCAAATGCTGGGGCAGGACCCCTGCAGGTGCAGTAGTTGCTTAAGGGAGTTACAAGATTTAGAGGCTTTAATTCCTTCGCCTCTTCCTCTTTCCAACTTTTTTATGTATCAAATTAGCACATGTATTGAGTTAAATATTGAATATATTTAAATAAATCTGTTCTGCGTGAAGTCGAAGGCTTTCAGAGCAGCATCCATAGTTTTTTGTGGGGGGTTTGGGCTATGAAGCCATGTTGTAGAAGATTTTATTCCTGATGTTTCACCAGCAGCTGTTGCTGGCATCTTCAGAGAATGCTGGAATGGAAGAGAGTGGGGTATATATACTGTTGGTTGAGAGGAGGTGATTTGCATGTTAATCTGTGTATTGTTCTGTTGTTGAATGGCAAGGCCTGCAAGGTGTCCATTTACTTAATGATCCATTCCATTGATCATGAGATTCCAAGCAGACAATGGACCATTAAGTAAATGAACACCCTGTAGGCCTTGCCATTCAACAACAGAACAATACACAGATTAACATGCAAATCACCTCCTCTCAACCAACAGTATATATACCCCACTCTCTTCCATTCCAGCATT